>NC_064623.1:12477326-12782639 GCF_023898315.1 Schistocerca nitens | reverse complement strand
TTTGGTGTTCAGCAATGAGTTTCGTTTCCCTCTGTCGCAGTCAGATCCACTCCAACGTGCTCGCAGACCACTCGCCAAAAGTTAATAAGAAGCAGCGATCCTCGAGTCCCACACCTCTGCAACTCCTGGAGTTGTCGTGAGGGGATCTATTGAAGAAGACAATATGTGTGATTCGGTATTTGTTAATTGGATGCCGAGTGCTCGCCAGTATGTGGCAGGAATGGAAAATCCTGTTATCATTTTCTTCATACCAATTGGCATTCCAAACAGGATTACCCGAGATCTCTCAAGGCAGTTTAAACCATGGACTCCTTGAGGAATGCTCGAATCGTTGACTGGATTGCCCGGTCCCCAAATATCTCACTCATAAAGCATGTCTAAGATGCGATGGGAAGCCGTATATTTTCATACCAATCCTCATTCAGCAATCTTCGTTAAGTGATGCAGCATATATTTTAGGAATTCCAAGAAATTTCTGTAGACGTTTTGAGGACGATCTCTTGCAAACGCTAATAAACACATAAGTAGGGTATATACCACTATAATAAAAACTACGCAAAATTTATGAGGTCTCAGTGTGGTGGAACACTGCTGGGATGGAAACTATGCTGGACATGCAGTGATTATCACAGTGGACTCTCATTCAGGAGGACAGCAGATCAAACTTGCATCTGGCCATCCTGATTTAGATTTTCTGTGATTTCCCTAAATTGCTTCAGGCAAATACCGGGATGGTTCCTTTGAAAGAGTACGGCCGACTTCTTTCCCCGTCCTTGCCTGACCTGACGGGACCGACGACCTCGCTGTTTGGTCCCCTCGCCCAAATCAACCAACCAACCAGCATGCCCCCATTACACATTGGGCTAAAATGGAGGCAACCGTGGGACCATACAGGCTAAAAACTGGGAACAATTGGATATCCATAGATTATCCAGAATCCCACACAATATAGGAAATGAGGCAAATACGGTAGTTGTCGGGGAAATGCTGGACGACAATAACTTCCTGCTACTTCTATCAAAAGAATTGGTGGTAACAATTGGATGAACAACGACACCATGCTAGGACATGATATGGTTTACTGACAAGCTGGAAACAGACGAAGGCGCTGGGGCCGGAATATTCGAGGTACAGCCTACACTAGAGAGTGCAGTTTCTCTAAAGAAGCTGGCCACGATATTCGATGCGGAAATACCCGCTATCAGGGTGTGCAAGGAGCACAATCTACGTAGGTGGTACAAGGATCGTAGCATCTCCATTTATTCAGAGATCCAATCAGCTCTGAACCCATTATCAGCCCCAAAACAAGATCAAGGATCGTTGCAGGTTGCAAAAAATTGGCTCTGAGCACTATGGGACTTAACTTCTGAGGTCATCAGTCCCCTCGAACCTAGAACTACTTAAACCTAACTAACCTAAGGACAGCACACACATCCATGCCCGAGGCAGGATTAGAACCTGCGACCGTAGCTGTCGCACGGTTCAAGACTGTAGCGCCTAGAACCGCTCGGCCACCCCGGCCGGCCGCAGGTTGCAACAAAGCCCTTTTTAAATTAAGGCAAAGCAACAGGGTAAACGTGCTGTGGGTGGCTGGTCACTCAGGAATTAGTCGCAATGATCAAAGTGATAGGCTCGCCAGGACAGGTGCGACGACTCCATTTATTAGATTGGAACACGTCCTAACCATTACTAAAGCGATGGTTGAATCAAAGCTGGTTCAGAAGGCAGCACATACAATACTGAACTATAATCCCAAAACAGAAATATTCGAAGCTAATGATGTGAAGGCATATTTTAATATAAGTTCGGTAACCCTATGCGTGAAAAGGTGACAGAATAAACTTATGGTAGGATAGTGACTTTAAGTAACTCCTGCAAACGGTGGGTATAGGGACAAAGCCCCTAAGTGTGTGCTGTGTGGTGAGGGTGATGAAGCCACACCACATCTAATGTTCCAATAGAAAGTGTCGGAGACTAAAAGACAGCGTATTGGAGGATCGTCAAGTTCTGAAGAAATTTTGTCTAATAAAGAACTAGTAAAGGGCCTCCTACTACTTTATAAGCGTATTGGTTCGCAAAGCTAGAATCGCAGGGAGTTAAACAGCGCAACAAGCCGTGTTTTGTTGCGATCAGTAGTGATCTATGACCACTGTTGTTTTTGTTTCCCCGTTCAAATCAAATCAAATGAAATCAGTCCATGAGTATATTCGTACCTCTAGGATTCATACCCTATACTGGTGCTAAAAATGGACATAATCATTTCATATCCGTTATGATAGGGATACCTCGACAAAGTTTGACAGATATCGGACTGGTGCTTCATGGTGCAACACTTGCCACTGCCGTCACTGTTTTACTACACTGGTGGTGTCACATTCGAGAGAGCTATACGTACCGAAAAGCCCTTGACTTTGATGAGTTCCTTCAGCCTGTCCACGATGAAGAAGTTGGAGTCTGTGTCGTAGTAGCCGATGTCTCCTGTGTGTATCCAGCCGTCACCTCTGATGGTCTCCGCTGTCGCTTTGGGGTTATTGTAGTAACCCAGCATCACCTGTCGCATTTGTAGGCACATAATCATTCGGATTCCAAAGAATTAGCATAAGTTATGGTTGCAAAATGAGCATACGAATTATTGACACAGGAGTGGAAAAAGTAGGAGAAGCTGATATCAGTGAAGATCAGTCTGGCCACAGGCAAAATGTGAGAACACGCGAGGCAGTACTCGCCTCAGAAGACAGACTGAGCGACTGCAAATCTATATTTGTAGCATTTGTAGATTTGGAGAAAGCTTTTGCCACTGTTGACTGGACTACACTCTTTCGAATCACGAAGGTAGATGGAGTAAAATACAGGGAGCGAAAGGTTGAAAGGTTGTTGTGTGAGAAGTGGCAGTTTTGTCTGAGATATTGACCACAGATAACACTTTTTCTGAGCGCATGTATGAAGGAGATTCTCTGGATTCCAAAGATTATGCAGTTGTTAAGTAGTCAGTCCACAGGAAACAGGGGCACTACGCTGTCAGGCGTACTTGGAAGCAGATGTGTGACCTGGTAGGGAGGTCTAATTTAGGAATTCTGTCACTGTAATTTTGAGGATGTTTAAAAATGTAATTTTCCATATGAGCTAGCTTTGCAGAAAATGGGACATCGCATTTAGGGAACATTTTCAGTTTTGGTTTATAAATTTTCATAATTCGTATTGTTTGACTTTTAAGGTGCCTTTGTTTCATTATCTAGCAAATACATGGCTTCAGGTAAGGAACACATCACTCTTTACCTCTTTTCATTTTCAAGTGCTGCATATAAATTTTATTTAAACAAATAAATTTTGTGAGAGTTTTATCGAAGAGCTAACTTTGTAAACTTACTACTTTTTTCCAAACTATAACAATTTGCTGGTAATAATGTCCAATGATGTAGGTACGTATGTTCACATTTCCTAATTTAGTTAACGAATATATTCGACATTAAGCTTCCACATCCCACTTGCTGTCCAAGGGTTCCAGAAATTTCTGTTGCACTCCTGGCTCTTCAGTCGGCATTAGGATGCACTCCAGATCTGATCCCAGTGTCGAACACGCTCTCGCATCTTCCGCATTTTTTTGTATGTTTTTTGTATCAAACTGGGTGACTGTTATTTATTTCACAGCATATGTCAATAAATGGATGGTAATCGTATCCCGAAATGTTATTTAAAGTGGATTAGCTCCCATAAAACAGATCACAGCCACACAGTTGGACCGTTCGCATCTCTGAACGATTCCAATATACTATGAGATTTGCTACAAGGGACTACATCTGTGAGAACATTGCACAGAACATGTGGGAGGAAGTTTTACGCGCCGATCCACTGAGGTAACCGAGAGTTATCTTAAAACTTGCAGTTTCCAGTGAATAATATCGACCAGTCATACTGCAAGATGTCTATATCACCTAATGCAAACTCGTAGCTACATCAAGAAATGTTTGTGGAGGTTTAGTACCACCAGAGGATCCTGCAAGTTTGCAGGATGTGTGTACATGATTAGTGTTAACATTAATGAACAGGTCATTTTTTGGTCCTACTCATGCCCTCATGCAACTAGACGTAAAAACTAGTTCTTTTTAAGTAAACATTAACACTTTAGATGGGTGGTTTAGCATTGTAGCGATGTTGCTAACCTTGTAGAATTTACAGAAGCTGTTATTTTGTGAGAAAGACTTACTTTACTGGTGTGATTCTCAGCAATTCATTAGATAATGTAAATATGTTTTTCTCTTTTATGTTCCTATATGAGTGGATCTCTTTCCACCCAATTCCAAGTTCCATACATTGTCTAGAAAGTGTATGCTCTACCTTCCATTTAGAAATCTGTAGATCAAGAATTAAAATAAAAAAGAAAGATGTGCACTGTTGAAGCTTCCTAGTACATATTAAAAAGAATAATAATAGCCAAATATTAAACATCTTTTTTGTTTTTAAGTACTTTGTACTGAAGTTGCTTGTAGATTAGAATAACTGTAATTGTGTTGAGTTCTTTGGATAAAAGTATGTGGTGCTTGATAATGAAACTAAAGTCCTCAATCTACAGACTACACTAACAACTAATGTCAATAAAGAGTCACCCCAAAAGTGCTACTATAAAATAAAAATGACTGAAAAGAAAATATTTGTAGTAAAATAAGTACTTATTATTATAACATTTCTCTATGTCTTAAACAATGAAATGTAAAGTCTTTGATTAAAAATTAAAAATAAAAATGTGGCGCAAAACATGAGTAACAGTTATTCTCACATACAAGATAAACAGCATTGAATTAGCAACAAAGTGCAAATGTTATCAATTTAATCAGTACTGAAACCAAAAGATACGCAACATTGCAAGTACAGGACATTTCAAAATGAATATAGCGATGAAATACGGCTATGGCTATTTAATGCATAGCGATCCATCGGTAAGAATTGCAGAGAATGTGAAAGCAAGTTCAAAATTTAATTGAATATTACCTTGTCTCACCGAAAGGTAATGATTTCTGTTCCGATGTCAGCACAAAACTTATACTGTCCGTTTTTCTTCACTAAGCTAAGTATTTCCACAAAAATTTGCTGGAAATGTTTGATTAATGCCCAACGCCACAGCCTGGTAAAGAATTCAAGGATGTAATTCTTCAGTAAGATGGAGCACCACTAAGTGGGGCTATGGAGGTTTGCACATTTTCAACCAACATCTTCGAAACCACTAGATCGGTTATACCAAATGTGATGATACTGTGTTCTGTTCTCGACACCTGACACCAACTGATTTTTCTTTAGAGAGAGAGAACGTAAGAGAATGTTAAAAAAAGTACTTTCTTTAAACGTGATGTATATGACTCTATGACAACTAAGCGATAATCCGTTTTACACCTTAATTTCTGAAACATATGTGGAGTCATCGAATCGAAGACATCAGAAATGTGTTTTCAGTTTTAGAATTGTTTTTGGTGAAGGAGGCACATACACAAGGTTTTTCACATAAACTGATAAAAAGAAATCCATAGGTTTCAGGTACGGATATGTAGATGACCAACAGCAGAATACAGCATCGTCATATCCACAAAGACCGATCCAACAGTTTAAAGCTGTTGTTTTAAAAATTTGCGAACCTGTGTACTTCAAAGTGGAGAGTGCTCTATCTTGCTGAAAGATGTAATCCGTGGAATCCGCACCAATATGTTGGATCAGCCATTGCTCAAGTAAGTTACTGAAGTACATGACTGACTAAACAAGAGGGACTGTACAATTTTTATGCTGACATCGCACAGAGCACATTAAGTTTCTGTGAGTCACCCTGACGTTTAGTTACACACGAAGACTTTTCTGTGCCCCCTACTCGAATGTTGTCACTTCTATGGAAGGATGTCTCACCACTAAAAATGAGACATGCAGCAAATGCTATTTCCTTCACAATTTCCAACATTTTCATAGCGTAATAGACGTAAACTAGCCCAAGATTCGGCTTTATCCCATTCCTGCCTTGTGGGAATTTGATGAATTCATGCACTGTCATCCTTTTGGAACGTCTATGTACCTCTGCTGCAGGACAGGAAATTCCTTGGTTATGGTAGTCCAGTATCTCTGCCACCTAAGAAGGAAAAAATTCGACAGTCTGTCGTATTGTTGCGTTGCTCCCTTCGACCATAAATGTAATAGACTGGCCCTGACGTCATTTTCGTGGCTCCGACATCTCTGGGCTAAAGTCACGTGAATGTTGGCAAAACATGGTTGTTTCGTGTTGCGCTTATGGCTGTACTCAGCGTTTTGTCGGGGGAAATGGCATTACATTTCACGTGTAAGTGTTCCTATGACAGTGCAGATGCGTTTATTGAAATCTGCTGACGTGACTTTTATATGTTTTTTACACTTGAAATAGAGTATCACGTAAATTAAAGTGTTGAAAGTGATGCCTGTAAAGTCAGACTCATATTACATTTTGGAAAGTATCTGTGATACTTCGGTTACAGAAGTAAGTATAGCTGTTTCTCGTTCCTACTCATAGGTTCCCTAAGGATGAAAACCGAAGGAAGCTTTGGTGGATACAGGCCCTGAAACGCATAAACTTTAAGCCATCTGCACATACGCGTCTTTTTGTATATACAAGTGAAATTATAAGAAGGTAAGAGCACCTATAGTCAACACATGAAGAGAATTTTTTCTACCTTCTAATACTATTAAATAAATGTAGGCTCCAAAATTATTTTCTGAAACTTCAAAGTCTCACCTTTCATCTAAAATATCATTTTTTTTAAACTGATAGTTTAAACTTTTGTAAAAATAGTTGGAACTGAACCTTTGAAGTGCACCTAAAATTGACCTGCTCCTAATTTTGGCACCTATAGTTGAAATAATTCCCATATCCCATTTTCTTTTATAAGTGACTAGAGCTCAAAACGCGGCGAATCCAAAGTTTAAAGTTTTGACACGAGCCCACTCTTACTGTTTAAAAGAATTTTACTTTAATTGATAGTTTATAGTAATTTCGCCCCACTGCCCACCAGAGCGGCGTTCGATGTATTTGTTAGATTTTGTAAATGGTACTGTGGACAAATCCAGGTGAAATGTAGTTCTGACATAATTTTTCGCAAATAAAAAAGTAATTTTTGTTCGAAGCGTTTGGCAGTCAACTGAGAAATGTGGGTAAAATACGATACAAACATAGGATGGCAGACCGCTGGTTTGAAATCCCGCCACGTTTTGCCAACAGTCACGTGGTTTATGTTGGTGCCACACCAGCCCTATAGCTTCTGCACAGCAAGGCCAGTCTACTAGTATCTATGGTCGAAGGTTGCTCCATAGAGTAGACATATCTCTGGAATGAGCATTCAGATGCGCAGAAATGATTTTGTGTTGTCTACATACATTGCCACCGTCGATAGTGTAGGTTTATGTGTAAAGCATCCTGTAAATTTTGAATGTCATCATATCGCTAGTACAGACAGATTCCCTTCGTAAGTGCTGTGGATTTGGTATAAGCGTCCTGCAGACACTATAATAATTTGCACTTGATAGCTGAAATAAAGTGGGCTCTTATCTCTGAAGAACAAAATGAATGGGCATCACGTAACAGCACCGTCAGGTTGGCATGCATTTACACTGTCCGTCAAGTCACATCATTTCGCTTAGCCCAGTACCGTACGTTGAAAATAGGGTTATAAATCACCATCTGTGGCACAAAAAGTCGGAGTATAGTAGAATTGAGAAAGTAACAACGAGAACGTTTCATAATGGCCAAACCAAACTTCGTAACATATGTTAAAGTGCTGAGAAGTGAAACAACGTTTCATAATATCGACATTTATTTACTGGAAAAACGATATACATACAAAAAGTCAAACAATAGCTACAAAGAAATAAATAGGGCCTGTTTATCTTTTCCATTACCTGTTTTTCTTACATAAGTAATAGCGTCATAAACAACTGTATTTTTCTCCTTCGTTATATCTGACATTTTGACTTAAATGCTATTAAAAGGAAATTGCTTTGTTAGTTATGTTCTCAATTATTATATGCTTTGTGGGAGTCAGCTCCATTTTGTTATTGTAAAACCTAAGTAATTTTTCGCTTTCAGATATCTGATCTTGCATAATAATAAATTGAAGATAAATAAATAAATTGAAGATTAAAACGACTCAAAAGCACAAAATCTAGTACTATAACATGAGAGAGTGGCGAAAATAGGTTAACTTACGTTGTTGGAAGACGACGATACCGTCAAAACTTTCTACCCGAGATGTGATGTGATAGTCCGTGATGGCCTTTGTGAATGCCGCCATTTGAAATGCATTGTGAAATATTTTTACGTGACATGAATTAACGTGACGTGACAGCCAATGTGAATTGGTCATCAACAACATCGTCCTGAGATCACGTGACAAGCCCTGCTTAATGTCGATAACGTGCGCAGAACGCATTGCTCACTCCAGGGATATTTCTACTTTGTGGTGTTCATTTCGTCAGAACCTGCTAAACGTGAGTGTTGTCAGTTTTGAAGTTCGTAATATGGTTTCGTATCGTTTCAGTTAATGTAAAATGATATTTCTGATGCAGTAAGTAAATAACACGGTTAGATACGATAATTGCACCGTGCCTGGACTCAGCGTTGCCACTTTCGTTTTGTACATAAATTAAAACAATTAAATGTATTACAGTGAATTACTCTATTTTTAGTTTCTATGGTATTATTCTCTCAAATATTAAATCTTTTAGTACCATTTTTCACAGTTCGGGTAGGAAAGGGTTAAATGATGTCCCCTCCACCGTGTACTTAACAGTGATTTGTAGAGTATAGGCGTAGATGTAGAAATTCATACATTCGCCGTAACCTTCTTGTTTCAATTGCTATAAAATTTGAGTTACGTAGAGTTTAACTTTGGGTTTCATTTTGAGAACACGCCAAACCGCTGTTTGTGGCATGTGTACCTCCATACTGGCTTCGTAGGTCGATTTCCATGGATTATTTTCAAAGGAAGGCGAATTCTTTCAACTTTTGTGCTGGTATACGTGGCCCTCCCACAAACATCCTGTTTCTTCAGACTGCTGATGCCATCTGCGAATGTTGTTGGCATTTGGAGGTGGTCGACTATAGCGCAGACGAAATCTTCTGTTCATTATGATGACAGAACGACAATTGTTAAATTCTAACACGCAGAATGCCATTTGTATGGGAGCCACCTTTTTTCTATATGAAATGCAACTTTCTATTTACGCATCACCACGTATGCGCGAGCTTCGGATTCACTGCGCTTGCGCAATGATCTTTATTTTGAACATTTTTTAGATTCTCTGTAATTCTTATCGATGTTTCGCTACGCATATTTCTAGCCGTTTGTAATCACCATATTCATTTTGAATTGCCTTGTATTACTCTTTTGCTTCATAAACATACGTTTCACGCCTGTTTTAAAAACTCTACATTGTTATTGACAACTTAGCTCAGAGACGTTGACTCTAATCATTTTATAGGGTATTGCGTTTCATGTCTGTAACATACCTGTGGCCCTTTCACAACAATTTCTCCAGGTTGGTTGGGTCCGAGAACTTCGGAGGTGTCAATACTTACGACTTTGATCAAAGTGTTTGGTACTGGTTTGCCTACTGTGGTATAGCTCTCGACGTCTCTGTCCGGCAGAATCGTGGTCGGTGAAGTTTCCGTCATACCGTAAGCTGTTAAAAATGAGGGATTGCGTGAGCCTCACTTACACAGTAAAACCATTTCGTGAAATACTATTGTAACTTCACAACTCTAATGAAAACACACACACAAACACACACGTGCAGGTAAACATTGAATAAACCCTAATTATGTAGGTATAGATCCTGAAATAAGGAAACAGAAAGAATAACTGTTAACAGAATACGTGAGGTGTCTATTAAAAAAAAAATCGGACTTATATTGGGCTATAAAAGTGGTCGGGAAACTTCAAAGTCAATTTTCTCGAGAAGTTTTGAGAGCGAGTGGCGAAGTGTTTGGAATTGTAAGGTGGTCGCTTTGAACATCTTCTCTAATATGAAAGTTGCTCGTACGTGCATGTATCAGCTCTGCGAAGATAAGCGTGGACGTCAAGTGTACACAATTACTGTGCGTAGCATAATGTTCACTCTAGTGTAGCCGACATATTATGTTTCTTGTACCTCACTGGATACAGACGATTTTACTGTATCCACCACTATTTTCTATTGGCTTCGTTTGTGTCATGGAGGGAAGAAAACTAACCGCTTACGTTTGTAAGAAATTTATGTAATGTTTTAATGTTTAAATGAAGGTAATAGTATCAGAAGTAAATACACAAGATGCCGCATTTTGCAGGACTAAATTGGTTACAATTTGATGCTTTAACTGAAAAAAAAACGTTTGGCGTGAATGCTACTCGAATATCTGCGAGCCTCCATGTCCGTTACCCCAGGTACTGTCTCGTCTCACGGAGATAATGGGGCAACTCCGAGGCATCGCATAATTCATGCTACCTGTTCGTAGCTGAAGAGCAGTTACAGCATTGGCAGAGCTTCGTTTTTTAAATCATATTTCTATTAAACCTACTGACGACACTAGGTTTTGCTAGATACACTTTTGTCTCGAATTGGGATGAGGGATCGCATGCCGACCGCCAAGTGCGGTATTTTTTCTTCACTCAGCATGTTCTGTAAAATAACCTAGAGTTCCTAAGAAGAGTTTTTCGAAACGAGTTTAATAAATTAAAATTTCCGTTTTTATGAACTTATTTTTTTGCAAGTGTTTTTGAGGGTACGGAGATAAACTGCGATTGCTGCTAAACAAAGCAATTCATTTTCCGTAATAGAACTTCTCGACGCAGCGGCGCAATACTGGTTGGAGCTGCTTGGCAAACGAGTGACCGATTGCATCAATAACGCATGCAACGGATCGCTGCGATCCGCCGCTCGTGTACCCAAAGTACATACAGCAACTTCGTGTACCAGCTGTACACATAACCATGGGAGTTCCATATCGGTATGGAGATGGTGTTTCTACGAGGGTGAGTCAAATGAAAACCTTACATTTGCAATAACAAATCGAAATTTCGCGCCGTTATCCTGTAAGTTGGTAAGCGTGCTACAAACAGCGTGCAGAATTGCCTGTAGGTGGCAGCATAGTGCAGATGCACACATACCGTCGCAGCATCAGTATAAAGATGGCCGCCCCACTTGCGACTTGCACCATGGAAGAACAACCTTCTGTTATTCGGTTTTTGCGTAGTGAAGGTGTGAAACATATTGAAATTCATCGACGAATGAAGGTTCAGTATGGTGATGCATGTTTGTCACAGCAGCAAGTCTACGAATGGAGTAGGAAGTTCGCAAATGGTGTGACTTCAGTGGAAGAGGCTCCTCGTCCAGGTCAGGCACAACGAGTTGTGACTTCACAGAACATTGCAGCAGTTGAAGCCATAGTGAAGGAAAACCGCCGAGTGACACTGAATGACATTGCAGCATGTCGGCAGATTAGTCATGTGCATGATGTGCTCCAGTTTCACAAAGTAGATGGGTGCTACGGCAGCTGACTCCTGAAGTGAGAGAATGACGTGTTGATGCTTGTAAAGAACTTCATCGGCTCTTTGAACGAGAAGGTGATGGCTTCCTTGCAAAAATCGTTACTGAGGACGAAACCTGGGTTCACCTCCACCAACCGGAAACGAAGAGAGCGAGCGAGGAATGTCCCCATTCCTCATCACCGAAACCAAAGAAGTTTCGAACTGAACCATCAGCAGGGAAGGTTATGCTGACTCTCTTTTGGGACGAAAAAGGCGTCATTTTGGAGCATTACATGCCTAGAGGGACCACTGTCACCAGTGCATCATATACAGATCTCCTAAAAAGTCATCTGCGGCCTGCAATCAAATCAAAGCGACGTGGATTGCTGTCAGCAGGTGTCCTTTTGCAATATGACAATGCAAGGCCCCACACTGCCCGTACAACAGTTTCAACAATCGCAGACCTGCATTTTGAGTGTCTTCCTCATCCACCATACTCACCAGACCTTGCCCCAAGTGATTTCTATATGTTGGGACCACTCAAAGACGCTATGTAAGGAAAGAAGTTGCGTTATGAGGAAGAGGTACGCCACGCGGCGCATGAGTGGTTGCGCGGACTACCAAAAGAATTTTTTTCTAAAGGAATTTATGCACTTTGTAAGCGCTGGAGGACTTGCATTGATTGTGGGGGAGATTATGTTGAAAAGTGATACGGTTTTGTATCATTTCTGCACAATAAATAATATTTAAAAAAATATTTAAGGTTTTCATTTGACTCACTCTCGTATAACAGAAACTAATTACCAGAAAAATTACGATCGGTTGCGATCTAGACCGCCCGTTTATGTCAGTAAAATTTTTCAGTATATGTGACGGCATTCTCAGTATAGAGTGTAATGGATAATAAGTGCAGATATTTCTACTAGCGATTGAGGACAGTGTACTGAACAACATTACACCAGTATTTACGTCAATTACAGACTCATAATTATGATTGTTACAAGTTGTGCGTTTTTTGGCTTGGTTAGTACGTTCATTAATGGTTATTTTTACCTGGGCAACAGGTTAGGTATTGCCCCGGGCTGCGGGTCAGGTGTCGAAGTGTAGATGCGTGGACGCACAACGGTTAGTCTATACTGACAGGCGTAGTCCACTTAGAGGTGCAGTCACGACCATGCAGAAAACGTCACGTCGGAAGGTTTGTGACGTGTTTGTGGAAATCGACGCAAAGAAAAAACGACGTCAGAGAATTTTATACAGGGTGTTCATAATTAAAGTTCCAGTTTCAAGACAGCGTAGGAAGAGAACCACTGGTCCGAATAATGTCAAATTAGAACAGCATATTATTGACTATTGGGGAAACCTCATGGAACAAAAAAAGAGGAACTAAAATATGACCAGTGGATGGGGCTGTAAGCGGAGCACACGGCTATTCCCCAGTTTGCGTTCGAGACGCCCTGCATGTCTGTCACCCTGCAGGATCGCTTGCTGCTGGTAAAGCTCTTTTACGAGAACGATCACAGTGCGCCAGTAGCCCTGCAGAAGTTCCAGACACTCAGGTGTACGAAAAAAGGCATTGTCCGACATTTGCTAAGGGTTTGGAGAACATGATTACAAAATTCGAAAGAGACAGGCTCTTGTCAAATGCCGTATGACGGAGGGAGGAAAGCAGTTCCGTTCGACGTCTATCGAAGATGTGGGCACTGAATTACAGGAGGGGTCGAGCGGAGGTGTGCAAACAAGCAGTGCACAGGAAATTGTCCGAACGTTGGAGATGCCTATGAGCACTGTGCACACAATCCTATGAAACATCCGCCATTGCTGTCCATACGAAATCACCCATGTTTAGCAGTTGGTTCCTGCTTGCTTCCCAGCAAGACAAACGATCGTTCTGGAACTTCCTGTTCACATGGAAGTGGGCAATTAATGACAATGGCACATTGTGTGGACAGAAGAAGCCCATTTCCACGTCCAAGGACATGTCATTATGCGGAATTGCGGAGTACGGGCAACGGAAAATCCGCACGCACATCAATCGACAGGTACCACTTCCATTCTGCAAAGGTGATACGGGTTGACGCCATCATTTATAGCAGGACCGTATTTTTTCGGCACTGATAACAGCTATGAGAGTCTTCAGTGCACCAACGTCATGCCAAACCTTCAACATCTTGCATATGTATGATCATTTTTATGCAAGATGGCGCCCCTCCTCACACTGCATTGCCATTGACGCGGCTGCTGCAGAGGCAGTTCGGTAATGCTGGAACTATCAGCCGTCATTTCCCTACAGCTTGGCCGTCCAGATCTTCTGATCTTCATCCGTGGAACTTTTGGCTGCGGCGTTATATGAAAGATGTTGTGTTCAGTGCTCTAATTACGAACGCAGCCGAATCGAAGGCATGCTTTGTGCAGCGCGTCCCGACCGTGACCTCAGAGACACACCGATCTGTTGTGGAACATGCTGTACCTCGATTTCAACTTGTGGCAGAAAACATTGGACAGCATGTTGAGCATCTCTTGCTCCAGTCTCATGACAATTGGAAACCGCTGTCACTTTGCTTTTCATGTAGTTTTTGACTACAGGACTATTAGAAAGCGAAGTCAGTTTGCTCTTTGTGCGGTTTTTGATTTGAGGGCAATTAAAAACCGATCTTTCCGAACCAATGTGGTACCACCTAGCCCTGGTGGATTGGCTTACCTAACCAACATTGCCACAACTGTTGACTGCCGAACTTCAGCAGTCATGGACATCAAACAGTACGAATGTCGTAATAAGGTAACTCAAACCGTATGTAATGCATACGTACATTCCCTTCACGTGTTTAAGCCAAGTATTAGGCACATTTATGCGATGAGTAATGCTCAGTAGCAGCCAGGCTACATGAACGTTTATCAACTAAGCGTCAGCAAGGAGCATTACAGATGAAATCATAGGAGGCAGTGTTGTGCAAATGGCTCTGAGCACTATGGGACTTAACATCTGTGGTCATCAGTCCCCTAGAACTTAGAACTACTTAAACCTAACTAACCTAAGGACATCACGCACATCCATACCCGAGGCAGGATTCGAACCTGCGACCGTAGCGGTCACAGGGTTCCAGACTGAAGCGCCTAGAGCCGCACGGCCACACCGGCCGGCAGTGTTGTGCAACCTTAGTAGGGACAAGATCCGACAATTCGGGAGTAGGATCTTACAATCTGAGACAGTGTTCCGAGACAAACTTCCGTCACAATGTCCACAAACGTGACGTCAGATCCGCCTAGCAAATGCGACCTGAACGCGCAACGCCCATTGGCTGAAACGAGAGAAGTGTCCTTATTGGCTGATGGAGAAAGGTGGGGGGGAGGGGGGGGGGGTCTCTCTTGTTCTTCGGAAAGACAGGGCGAGTTAGTCGCGAGGAGCCACTGAAAACGCACGGTCGAGTAACCGGGGCGGCTCTAAAAGAACGGTCGCGAGTACATATTTCAGCAGTTAAACAAGCTAGAAAGCGAAGCTATTAGTTATCAGAACGCCACGTGTCGTGGGCAGTGTCTATCATGATGTAAAGTCAGAAATCGGTGTTAAACTGTGTAAAGGGTCGAATATAACGGCGTAGTCCAGAGCCGCATTATTGCAAATGCTGATTCTGTGACGTGTGTGACAAAGCAGTTTCTGTATTAAACGAAGTATAGTACAAACGTTGTTGACAATTAACAACTGGCATGCTTAAACATCCAATTCAGCAGGATCACCACCTACATGGAACGTAGCGACTGAGCGCTACTACTGTGCGACGAGGGACTTACCGAAGGCGCCGGCCGGTGTGGCCGAGCGGTTCTAGGTGCTTCAGTCTGGAACCGCGCGATCGCTAGGGTCGGAGGTTCGAATCCTGCCTCGGGCATGGATGTGTGTGATGTCCTTAGGCTCTAGGGGACTGATGACCTCAGCTGTTAAGTCCCATAGTGCTCAGAGCCATTTGAACCATTTTTCAACTACCGAAGCAGCAAGACACCAGGTTAGTGATACCGCCCAGAGAGGTACTTCCTTCTCGCTACAATGCCACTGAGGGTGTTGTACATAGCCATTGTACTGCCATTCTCTGCCATTCATAGCCGACCCCATTTACATTAAGATGCTTATAGCGCCTTCTATTGACGTTTCCCCTGGGTCAATAACATACTGTTCAAATTTGACGCCATTATAAGCAGTGTTTCTCTTTGTACGGTGTTTATGGATAGCCTGTATATTGACATTGCGGTCACGTACACTGAAAACTTTTGTTGAGAATGACAACGACGGCGGAAGCCTACCCTTACGGTTGTCTGCGTGTTTTGTTAGAAAAAGATCGATAATGTGTGGTGTCACCGCCAGCCTTTAAATCGGCCGCGGTCCGTTAGTATACGTCGGACCCGCGTGTCGCCACTATCAGTGATTGCAGACCGAGCGCCGCCACACGGCAGGTCTAGAGAGACTTCCTAGCACTCGCCCCAGTTGTACAGCCGACTTTGCTAGCGATGGTTCAGTGACAAATTACGCTCTCATTTGCCGAGACGATAGTTAGCATAGCCTTCAGCTACGTCATTTGCTACGACCTAGCAAGGCGCCATTACCAGTTACTATTGATGCTGTAAAACATGTACCGTCAAGAGCGACGTTCACCATTAATGGATTAAAGTTAAGTATTCCACCAGCTACGTCCGTTTTTTTCTAAATTCTAATTTCCTTGTCCTGTTACAGACCTCACGCCAGCCTGCGTGAGCTAAAACGCGTGCCTTTCGGCTTCCTCTAGTAACACGGTGTTGGCTCTCCTGCCAACCACAACATAATGAAAGAGACGGATAATTTGTAGCACTTTCATATAGTGGTCGAAAGTTTCTGTTACGTTACATTAGAACCAGATTTCATGACCTTGAATTTTAGGTCACAGTGTTCATAGTAGTTTTCGTCTGAAGTATTTGTTACGGGATAGGAGGGGTCGAAATCGATATCAGATGTATAGAGGGAGCGGCGAGTTCAGTAGAATTAAACTGATCAGCTAGAACACTACGCCCGCCGATCTATCATCGATATAAACCCATCCAGCCAATGGCAGCGTCACCCGGCGAGGAATCATTGCTAACCAGACACACGCTCTGTTAATATAGTAGCACTGAGGGTGCTGCGCACATGAAGAAGGGGGATGGCGTGTGGTACATCTGAGTTTTACCAAGGGCAGATTGTGATGGCCTGGGTGTTTGTCACGAGCATTTCTGAAACTGCACGACTTGCCAGGTGTTCGGGAAGTGCTGCGTTGTGTATCTTCAACACGTGGCGAAACCGAGAGGAAACCACATCCAGACGCTGTAGCGTTGGGTCGTCACCCACCATGAAGGATGTCAGACATCGTAGGCTGGGCAGATTGGTAAAACAGGATAGGCGGCGAACTGTGGCGGTACTAACATCAGACATTAATGCTGGGCGGAATACAAGTGTGTCTGAACACGGGGTGCACCGAACACTACTAATGATGGGCCCCCGCAGCCGACGACCCACGCTTGTGCCAATGTTAAGACCACGACATCGGCAACTACGACTGAAATGCGCTCGCGACAATCGGCGCTGCACGTTGGCGCAGTGGAAGAGCGTTGCATGGTCTGATGAGTTCCCATACCTTCTTCAACATGCCAATGGGAGGGCCCCGTTAACACCTGTACTGCGGGACGGACAAAAGCTGGCAGCGGATCCATTTTGTTCTGGGGAACATTCACGTGGGCATTAATGGGTCCAGTGGAGCTCGTGCAAGGCACCATGACGGTCAAGGGGTACTGCACGATGACCACGTACACTCCTTCATGACAGTCACGTATGCGGATGGCAGTGGAATTTTCCAACAAGATAATGCACCATGTAACAAGACCAGTAATCTGATGGAGTGATTCCGAGGAACACAGTGGCGAGTTCCAATTGATGTGTTGGTCCGACAAGTAGCTGTATCTGAACCCGATCGAGCACGTCTCGGATGTGGTTGGACGTGGCATCAGAGCTCGTTGTTACCCTACCAGGAATTTACGGGGATTAGGTGACTTTTGTATGCAGATGTGGTGCCAGATCCGTCCAGCGACCTACCAAAGCCTCAGTGCTTCCACGCCTCGACGCGTCGCCGCTCTTATCCGTGGCCGAGGTGGACATAGCGGCTCTTAGGTAGGAGGTCCTAATGCTCTGGCTGGTCAGTGAGTATAACGTGTCACCTGTAGGTCACAAATGGAGATGGTACGCGAGTAACTTGTGAAACTGTCTACGCGCAGACGTGGTGTACTGGCGTCCAAGAGTAGCTTGTGGCTCACTTTGGAAGAACTTGAGGTTGGCGGGCGCCCTCTCGAAGAACCGGGCGATGTCCTTCTCCCCCACTGGGGCGGCGGACGAGATGGCGCGCCGTACCGTCTCCAGGTGGCTCTTCTTGACGGACGGGTGGCCGGCCAGGAACAGCACCATCGGAGGCACCAGGTACAGCAGCGTCGCCTGCGGAACACACCCAGACAGTGGGCGACATATCGCCTGACTACCTGTCACAAGTCACAGCGACCGAAAAGTAGCAGTTTTCACAATAACGCCTCTGGCAGCGACTAAAAGTGGCATCCACTCTGCTGGAATATATTCGCGCAACAGGCTCATTAGTTAAGTTTAATGCTAATTAACTCGGGAACTGCCCGAGAATTCCAGTTTTTGTCTTAAAAGTTATTTCTTAGCACAGCTACCCTGCAACACTCATACAAGCTTTACGAACCGTTTCTGACGACCCTGTAAAACTATACTACTAGCCATTAAAATTGCTACACCAAGAAGAAAGGCAGATGATAAACGGGTATTCATTGGACAAATATATTATACGAGAACTGACATGTGATTACATTTTCACGCAATTTCGGTGCATAGATCCTGAGAAATCAGTATCTAGAACAACCACATCTGGTCGTAAAAACGGCCTTGATACGCCTGGGCATTGAATTAAACAGAGCTTGGATGGCGTGTACAGGTACAGCTGCCCATGCAGCCTCAACACGATACCACAGTTCATCAAGAGTAGAGACTAGCGTATTGTGACGAGCCAGTTGCTCGGCCACCATTGACCACACGTTTTCAATTGGTGAGAGATCTTGAGAATGTGCTGGCCAGGGCAGCAGTCGAACATTTTCTGTATCCAGAAAGGCCCGTACAGGACCTGCAACATCAGTCGCGCATTATCCTGCTGAAATGTAGGGTTTCGCAGGGACCAAATGAAGGGTAGAGCCATGTCTCGTAACACATCTGAAATGTAACATCCACTGTTCAAAGTGCCGTCAATGCGAACAAGACGTGACCGAATTGTGTAACCAATGGCACCCCATACCATGACGCCAGGTAATTGATACGCCAGTATGGCGATGACGAATACAAGTTTCCAATGTGCGTTCACCGCGATGTCGCCAAACACGGATGCGACCATCATGATGCTGTAAACAGAACCTGGATTCGTCGTCGTTGAGTACTCCATCGCAGGCGCTCCTGTCTGTGATGCAGCGTCAAGGGTAACTGGAGCCATTGTCTCCGAGCTGATAGTCCATGCTGCTGTAAACGTCGTCGAACTGTTCGTGCAGGTGGTTGTTGTCTTGCAAACGTCCCCATCTGTTGGCTCAGAGATCGAGATGTGGCTGCACGATCCGTTACAGCAATGCAGACAAGATGCCTGTCATCTCGACTGCTAGTGATACGATGCTGTTGGGATCGAGCACGGCGTTCCGTATTACCCTCCTGAACCCACCGAATCCATACTCTGCTAACAGTCATTGGATCTCGACGAACGGGAGCAGCAATGTCGCGATACGATAAACCGCAATCGCGATAGGCTACAATCCGAATCAAAGTCGGAAACGTGATGGTACGCATTTCTCCTGCTTACACGAGGCATCGCAACAATGTTTCACCAGGCAACGCCGGTCAACTACTGTTTGTGTATGAGAAACCGGTTGGACACGGACGCCAACCTTATGTGAATGCTCTGAAAAGCTAATCATTTGCATATCACAGGATCTTCTTCCTGTTGGTTAAATTTCGCGTCTGTAGCACGTCATCTTCGTGGTGTAGCAATTTTAATAGACAGTACCGTATATTGTGAATAGGAACGGTCCTACGACACTCCCCTGCGGCACACCTGAAGTCACTCTTACTTCGGAATACTTCTCTCCATTGAGAATGACATGCTGCGTTCTGTTACCTAGGAACTCTTCAGTCCAATCACACACTGTAACGGCGACGTCTTGACCGCTTTACACGACTTTCACGCGCTACCTTTTTTCTTCTTTCTCTCTCTTCTACAAATTAATGTGAGTAGCACTTATAATATCTGAACAAATGTATCAGAACGGGGGAACACCTATTAGTGGACATTAATGTGAGGTGTTCACACGCTTCACGTTTATGACGGCTTGATCTCTGCTGGGGACACTTTCGGCGAGGTGTCTAAACGTCTGTGGAGGGATGGCAGCCAATTTTTCGTGAAGATCAGAAACCAGAGGATGTAGTGAAGTTGGGCACTGGGGTCTGGAGCCAAGTCGACGTTCTGACTCATCCCAGAGATGTTCCCTTGGATTCAGGTTGGGACTCTGGGCAGGCCAGTCTATTTCAGAGGTGTTATTGTCCACAGAAAATTGCGTCAGAGATGCTTCTCTATGATAGGTTTCATTGTCGTACTGATACAAACATTCATCATCTACAGGATGTTCCTCTTCTCTATGCAGTACCTAACGCCGTAACATGTGTTCGTGTCCTTCTGCGTTTGGGGTTTCCTTAAGAGCAGTAAGAAGATCACACTCTAACCACGAAAAACGCCGCCAAAATTATAACACATCCTCCTCCGTGCTTCACTGCTGGCACTACACATGGTGCAGGTGACGTTCCCTAGGCATTCGCCAAACCCAACCCTTCCATTGGTTTGCCACAGGGCATAGCGCGATTCATCACTCCAAATAACTTGTTTCCCGCCATCCACAGTCCAGCAGTGTCGCTTTCTACGTCACCTCCAGCGTCGCTTATTACCGATTACAGAAATACACTCCTGGGAATGGAAAAAAGAACATATTGACACCGGTGTGTCAGACCCACCATACTTGCTCCGGACACTGCGAGAGGGCTGTACAAGCAATGATCACACGCACGGCACAGCGGACACACCAGGAACCGCGGTGTTGGCCGTCGAATGGCGCTAGCTGCGCAGCATTTGTGCACCGCCGCCGTCAGTGTCAACCAGTTTGCCGTGGCATACGGAGCTCCATCGCAGTCTTTAACACTGGTAGCATGCCGCGACAGCGTGGACGTGAACCGTATGTGCAGTTGACGGACTTTGAGCGAGGGCGTATAGTGCGCATGCGGGAGGCCGGGTGGACGTACCGCCGAATTGCTCAACACGTGGGGCGTGAGGTCTCCACAGTACATCGATGTTGTCGCCAGTGGTCGGCGGAAGGTGCACGTGCCCGTCGACCTGGGACCGGACCGCAGCGACGCACGGATGCACGCCAAGACCGTAGGATCCTACGCAGTGCCGTAGGGGACCGCACCGCCACTTCCCAGCAAATTAGGGACACTGTTGCTCCTGGGGTATCGGCGAGGACCATTCGCAACAGTCTCCATGAAGCTGGGCTACGGTCCCGCACACCGTTAGGCCGTCTTCCGCTCACGCCCCAACATCGTGCAGCCCGCCTCCAGTGGTGTCGCGACAGGCGTGAATGGAGGGACGAATGGAGACGTGTCGTCTTCAGCGATGAGAGTCGCTTCTGCCTTGGTGCCAATGATGGTCGTATGCGTGTTTGGCAGATGAGCGCCACAATCAGGACTGCATACGACCGAGGCACACAGGGCCAACACCCGGCATCATGGTGTGGGGAGCGATCTCCTACACTGGCCGTACACCACTGGTGATCGTCGAGGGGACACTGAATAGTGCACGGTACATCCAAACCGTCATCGAACCCATCGTTCTACCATTCCTAGACCGGCAAGGGAACTTGCTGTTCCAACAGGACAATGCACGTCCGCATGTATCCCGTGCCACCCAACGTGCTCTAGAAGGTGTAAGTCAACTAGCCTGGCCAGCAAGATCTCCGGATCTGTCCCCCATTGAGCATGTTTGGGACTGGATGAAGCGTCGTCTCACGCGGTCTGCACGTCCAGCACGAACGCTGGTCCAACTGAGGCGCCAGGTGGAAATGGCATGGCAAGCCGTTCCACAGGACTACATCCAGCATCTCTACGATCGTCTCCATGGGAGAATAGCAGCCTGCATTGCTGCGAAAGGTGGATATACACTGTACTAGTGCCGACATTGTGCATGCTCTGTTGCCTGTGTCTATGTGCCTGTGGTTCTGTTAGTGTGATCATGTGATGTATCTGACCCCAGGAATGTGTCAATAAAGTTTCCCCTTCCTGGGACAATGAATTCACGGTGTTCTTATTTCAATTTCCAGGAGTGTATGTGGCTCAAGAGGAACTGCTCGACCGTTCTACCCCATTCCTTTGTGGCCCTGTCACCAATGGCTGTAAATGGTCCTCAAGTGGCTGCACATAACCACTTCCTGCCAATGAGCGGTTCAGTTGGACGTGAGGATCCAGTCCATTACATGTAAACACATGCCAGACCATTGTGGAACCACCATCATCTTTCACAGTGCCTGCCTTGCTGACGACTTGTCTCCGTCCCTTCGTGGTGTCTGCGCCACACTCGAACGCCACCATCAGTTCTTACCAACTGACATCGGGACTCGTCTGACGAGGCCTCCGTTTTCCAGAGTCCAACCGATATGCTACCGAGCCTAGGAGAGGAGGCTGCAGACGATGTAGCGATGTTAGCAAAGGCACTCGCGTCGATCTTCTGCTGCCAAAACCCACCGACGCCAAGTTTCGCCGCGCTGTGCTAATGGATACGTTCGACGTATGTCCCACATTGATCTCTGCGGTTATTTTAAGCAGAGTTGCTTGTGTCTTAGCACTGACAACTCTACGCAAACGCCGCTGCTCTCGGTCGTTAAGTGAAAGTCGTCGGCCACTGCGTTGTCCGTGGTGAGGGGTGAGGCCCGAAATTTGGGATACTCGGTACATTCTTGACACTATGGATCTCGGAATATCGAATTCCCTAACGATTTTCGAAATGGAATATCCTACGGGTCTAGCTCCAACTACCATTCCGCATTCAAAATCTGTTGATTCCAGTCGCGCAGCCATAGTCACGTGAGAAACCTTTTCGCATGCATCGTCTGAGTGCAAATGGCATCTCTGCCAATGCACTGACCTTTTATGTCTTGCGTACATGATATTATAGCCATCTCTATATACAAAGTAAATGTTGTTGATATAGAGGAAGAAAAGCAATGGAGCAAGGATTGAACCCTGGGGGTAGTTCTGAGATAAAGCATTTCCATGATGAGTTCTTTGATCAATAAACAGCTCGTTTACGTCTATTTTTCAGGTAACTGTCAAAGTACAGTATAGCGCTGTTTGAAAAAATTCCGCTGTTTCATTTTTTAATTAGTATTCCGAAATCAACAGAATCCTTATTGAAATTAAGCAATCTGAAAATGATGTATCCACAACTGTCCATCAAATATATATCAAGTCGTCACTGAGTTTAATAATGCATTTGCTGCACTATGGCGTTTTTAAAAACTGAATTCCCATTTACGTATTATGGATGTCATAAGTACACGAATAATTTTGTCCCATGCAGCTGTGGCCTATGAAACACCTAAATGCCAGGCTGATAAAGGTATACTCACCTTTAGAAAATTTTGTCAAAAGAAACGGCCCTGATCTCTGATTACACACTGACGTGACAAAAGTTATGGGATAGGGATAAGTATATATATAGATGGCGGTGCGATCGCATACACAAAGTATAGGAGGGCACTGCACTGGTGGTACTGTCATTAACGCGAATTAACAGACTTTGAACACGAATTGGTAGTTGCATCTACAAGCACGGTCAATTTCGGAAATATTTAGGGCATCCAACATTCCGAGATCCACAGTGGCAACAGTGTGCCCAAATTTCAAATTTCAGGCATTTCCTCTCACCACGGACAATGCATCTGACGACCGAGAGCAGCGGCTTTTGCGTAGTCAGTGCTGACAGACAAGCAACACTACGTTAAATAACAGCAGAAATCAACGTGGGACGTACGGCGAACGTATCCGACAGGACAGTGCGGCGAAATTTGGCGTTAGCGGGGTGTGATAGCAGACGACCGGCGCGAGTGTCTTTGCTAAAAGCACGACATCGCCTGCAGCGCCCCTCCTGGGCTCGTGACCGTCTAGGTTGAATCCTAGACGACTAGAAAACAGTGGCCTCGTCAGATGAGCCCCGTTTTCAGTTGGTAAGAGCTGGTGGTAGGGTTCGAGTGTGGCACAGGCTCCGTGAAGCCACGGGCCCAAGATGTCAACCAGGCACTGTGCAAGCTGGTGGCGGCTGCACATGGAATGGATCCGTCCCTGATTATGTCCGGCTACTTGGATGCCATTTGCAAACATTCATGGACTTCCTGTTCCCAAACAACTACGGAATTTTATGGATAACAACGCACCATGTCACTGGGCCAGAACTGTTTGTGGTCGGTTTGAAGAACTTCTCAACTATTCGAGGGATTGATTTGGCCACCCACACCTCCCAACATCAATCCTATTGAACTTTCATGTGGCTGGTCCCGGCGGAGGTTCGAATCCTCCCTCGGGCATGGGTGTGTGTGTGTTTGTCCTTAGGATAATTTAGGTTAAGTAGTGTGTATAGCGTCCCCAGTGCTATATTACGAAAAGACTTAAAAAACAGTATTTATGAAGAAGAGACATTAAAAAATTGAATAATATATTTTTATCATGTAGCCGTAAAATAATAATTTCTCTGTGTAGGTTTGGATTCCAAAGAAATAATTTATGACAAAATGATCTAAAGAGACGACAAGATACGCTCTTTTGTTAATTTTTTTAGTCGACTTCACTTCTTCACTTGTCTCGATGATGTACAGACGGACATCTTGCGAGTGCTCGCAAATGTAAGCATATTTGTATGAGTTAAGTATATAATATACTGATTTAATATTATTGTGCACTTTTAATTTGTAAGAGGTGATCCCGATTTCATGTCCGCCTTCCTTGAATTAACCTGCATTCAAACAATTTACAGTTCAACAATCGCAGCGGCCGATGCAGCCAACGACGCCATTACGTGGCGATATTAACTTATGAAAAATTAGCGGAAGCGGAAAACTCGCCCGCTATTAACATAATATTAATTTTTCTCCACAGCCGCACGAAGCTGCAGAAATACGTAGCTTTAAGATTCTTATTTTCAGTACCATAGCCGACAGCCAGAGCCAGGACTCCGACTACGTGGCAATGGTTAACGGAGGTAAGAAAAAATACTCTCGTGCGTGTGTGGGCCGCAATTGTAATTAATAACTAAAGATCTTTTGCTTTAAAGTGAGCTGACTAGCCGAGGAAATTAATATGAAAAGTTTATTACATTGTACAACTTATATGCTCATGTTTTAAGATTTAGCGAGTCTAAATTCATTAACGTAACAAATAATTTGAAATTAATATTGTTAAAAAGGAGAACTTCAGGAAAGCATTTAATCGTAAAATCAAAATTAAATGAAATATCATTTTTATTAAGGCCCACCACGTAAGTCGGCAACAATCTAAAAATAATAATAACAATAATAATATATTAAATTACGACGGCCGACGGACGCGAGATGTGTAAGCTTAGGGACTGATGACCTTAGCAGTTAAGTCCCATAAAATTTCACGCACATTTTGAACTTTCATGGGACATCATCGAGAGGTCAGTTCGTGCACAAAATCCTGCACCGGAAACAGTTTCACAGTTACGAACGGTTAGAGACGCAGTATGGCCCACGAGTCCATGCCATGTTGGGCTGCGGCACTAAGCCAGGCAACACGTAACCAATGGCACCCCATACCATCACGCCAGGTAATTGATACGCCAGTATGGCGATGACGAATACAAGTTTCCAACGTGCGTTCGCCGCAATGTCGCCAAACGTGGATGCGACCATCATGATGCTGTAAACAGGAGATGTCCTGTGACTTTTTAGTCACTTCAGTGTAAGGCATTAGTGACTATGAACGAGAGAACCAGGCCAATTTTTTCGCTCTTTCATGTTCAAAGTGATTCCTTAGGGTTTAGTTTACGACTCAGGTTTTGTATCTATCAAGACACTAAATAAAGCTCATCTTCATGTTCTTTGGGCCACTTAGACACTGGTAGGTATTTTCAGCACATAAATCGCATAAAAACATTGCAACGCAAAGAAAATTATGAAAATCACTGGACTATGGACTGAACCGTGTGGGCATTTCTAAGAAATAGGATACCGAGACTTCTCTAATCGCTAAACAGAAGCTCTTGGTGTCACAACGACGCGACTCACCTTGTGCTTGGCCAAAACGTCGAGGAAGAGAGCGGGCTCGAACTTGGGCATGCACACCATGGTGGCTCCGGCACACACCTTCTGCAGCATGATGAGCGCCAGGGCGTACAGGTGGTACATCGGCAGCACGACCGGCACCACGTTTCCCGGCTCGCACACCCCGCCTGCAAAGTGGTGGTGAGTCACTGGTGGGAAAGCCACAACTACCGCAGGCTCTAAAGAGCGCACTTTCTCTCACATTCGAACTATTTTGCTCGGCATGCTGTAGCCGGTGAGACTCAGCTTGCTTCCTGTTTGAGAACATTACGAGGTGTGTGGGAAAAGTAATGAGACTGACAACACTCTGAGCGATCTGGCAACGGTGTGTTGTTCTACCTGTGTAGACTGGGGTGTTCATCTCTTCCAGCTGCTCACTCCGAGTTTCAGATCCGTACACCCATCATGTGATTTTTGAGAGCGCCATCAGTGAAGTTGTGTTTTTCTTGTGAGGTATGAAACTGAAACAACGGAATTTAGAGCGACTTCATGCCATGAAGGTTTGTGTTAAACTTGGGGAATCCTCGAGTGTGACCTTTGAAAAGTTGAAACAGGCCTATGGGGAACATTGTTTATCATAAACACTGACACGCCAGAGAAACTGGAATAGGCGTGCATATTCAAGTACAGAGCTATGTAAACAGGCAGAATGCGGCGCTGCGGTCAGCAACGCCTATACTGTATAAGACAACAAGTGTCTGGCGCAGCTGTTAGATCGGTTACTGCTGCTAGAATGGCAGATTACCAAGATTTAGGTGAGTCTGAACGTGGTGTACTAACTGGCACACGAGCGATGAGACACAACATCTCCGAGGCAGCGATGAAGCAGGGATTTTCCCATACCACCATTTCACATGTGTACAGTGAATATCAGGAATCTGGTGAAACATCAAATCCCCGACATCGTTGTTGCCGGAAAAAGCTCCTACCAGAACGGGACCAACGAAAACTGAAGAGATCGTTCACATCTAGATCTACATCTACGTGATTACTCTGCTATTCACAATAAAGTGCCTGGTAGAGGGTTCAATGAACCACCTTTAAGCTGTCTCTCTACCGTTCCACTCTCGAACGGCACGCGGGAAAAACGAGCACTTAAATTTTTCTGTGCGAACCCTATTTCTCTCATTTTATCGTGATGATCATTTCTCCGTATGTAGGCGGGTGCCAACAGAATGTTTTCGCAATCGGAGGAGAAAACTGGTGATTAAAATTTCATGAGAAGATCCCGTCGCAACGAAAAACGCCTTTTTTTTTTTTTAGTGATTGCCACCCCAGTTCACGCATCATGTCCGTGACACTATCTCCCCTACTTCGCTAAAATACGAAACGAGCTGCCCTTTCCGTACTTTTTTGAAGTCATCCGTCAGTCCCACCTGATGCGGATCCCACACCGCACAGCAGTACTCCAGAATAGGGCGGACAAGCGTGGTGCAAGCAGTCTCTTTAGTAGACCTGTTGCACCTTCTAAGTGTTCTGCCAATAAATCGCAGTCTTTTGTTTGCTCTACCCACAACATTATCTATGTAATCGTTCCAAATTAGGCTATTTGTAATTGCAATCCCCAAGTAAGCCTTCAGATTTGTGTGACTTATCGCGTAAACTAAATTTAGCTGATTTGTTTTAGTACTCATGTGAATAACTTCACACTTTTCTTTATTCAGGGTAAATTGACACTTTTCGCACCATACAGATATCTTATCTAAATCATTTTGCAAGTCGTTTTGATCATCTGATGACTTTAGAAGACGGTAAATGACAGCATCATCTGCAAACAATCTAAGATGGCTACTCAGATTGTCTCCTATGTCGTTAATATTGATCAGGAACAATAGAGGGCCTATAACACTTCCTTGGGGAACGCCTGATATTTCTTCTGTTTTACTCGATGACTTTCCGTCTCTTGCTACGAACTGTGACCTTTCTGACAGGAAATCACGAATCCTGTCGCTCAACTGAGGCGTTACTCCGTAGGCACGCAGTTTGGTTAGAAGACGCTTGTGAGGAACGGTGTCGAAAGCCTTCTGGAAATCTAAAAATACGGAATCAATTTGACATCCCCTGTCGATAGCACTTATTACTTCATGAGTATAAAGAGCTAGTTGTGTTTCACAAGAACGATATTTCCTGAAACCGTGACAGAAGTGGAACCCTTCCGCAAACTGCTGCTGATTTCAATGCTGGGCCATTAAAAAGTGTGAGCGTGTGGAACATTCAACGAAACATCAGCGATATGGGCTTTCGGAGCCGAAGGTCCACGCGTATCCCTTGATGACTGCATGACAGAAAGCTTTACGCCTCGCCTGGGCCCGTCAACACCGACATCGGACTGTTGATGACTGGAAACATGTTGCCTGGTCGGACGAGTCTCGTTTCAAATTGCATCGAGTGGATGGACGGTACGGGTTTGGAGACAACTTCATGAATTCATGGACCCTGCATGTCAGCAGGGACTGTTCAAGCTGGCGGAGGCTCTGTGATGGTGTGGGGCGTGTGCAGTTGGAGTGATATGGGACCCCTGATACATGTAGATACGACTCTGACAGGTGAAACATACGTAAGCACCCTATCTGATCACCTGCATTGATTCATTTCCATTGTGCATTCGGACGGGCTTGGGCAATTCCAGCAGGACAATGTGACACCCCATACGTCCAGAATTGCTACAGAGTGGCTCGACATACGCTCTTCTTAGTCCGCTGGCCACCAAACTGCCCAGACACGAACATTATTGAGCATGTCAGGGATACCTTTCAACGTGCTGCTCAGAAGATATCTGCAACTTCTCGTACTCTCACGGATTTATGGCCAGCCCTGCAGGATTCATGGCTCAGTTCCCTCCAGCACTACTTCAGACATTAGTCGACTCCACGCCACGTCGGGTTTGCTGCAGTTGTGCGTGCTCGCGCGGGCCCTATACGGTACCAGCTTCTTTGACTCTTCAGTGTATATTGGCCACAACGTCTTGGTACATGCAGCATCTGTTTGCTTATGACTTACATTTTTTCACATGGCTTATGAAGCCTTCGCAGCATGGCACCTCTTGCTGCATTTGTCGCAAGTACATCTAGCTGCTGAGGCTGGAGCAGCGGTAGCACTGCGAAACTTTTCTGCCTTAATGTATCTAACAAGCGTCCATCATACTTCGACTTTGCAGATGGTATATCATTACGTTACTCTGATCTCAGGCTAGCCCGAGCCTCCCACCTGTCGGTGTTGATGCCAAAGCTCTCCGTAACTCATTTACAGGAGTCCTTGGACTTCAATACAGGACATTCCAAGAGTCTTTTGGCTGTAGAAATCTCTTCAAGCACCACCCCACGTGGTAATCTCTCAGGACCCATACGGTAGACGTGACCCAGCCAGCAGAGTCGTCTGTGCTTCAAGGCAGCTGAAATGATGCTGCAGTTAGTTTTAGGCAGTATTGCCCGATATCAAGAGCACAAGTTTTTTGCTGGGACAAGTCATTTTTGGAAGGCGGAGAATACGTTAACGATGAACCTCACTGAGGGAAACCTTCAACTTCAAAAACCGACGACAATGTCGGACGTCAGCGTGCTGTTGTTGAGGCTGTTCCCCCAGGGCAAACCGTCAGTCAAGTGTTTCACAAGGCTCAGGAAAACGCTGACTCCAGTGAGACACGACGATTGCATCTAGACAATGCCCCATGTCACACAGACAGTTCCGCCATGGAATTTCTGGCCCCACAAGGCATTCCCCTTTACCCACAGCCCCCCTCCCCCGCTGTTTGGAGCTACGTCGCTATAGTTCTATTTGGTAATCACGTTTCTGTAATTAACACAGCTATTAAAAGAGGCTATATGTCGCTTCCTGAAGCCTTTTCGAAAATTATTTGGACGAAAATAAAATTATGATGTTAAACCGTTCAGGAAATATCTGAGGTGAGCAGCTTAGGTGAATCACGCTATTTAGGATTTAGGCTACACAAACAAAGGCGACCTACTGTCCAACACCTCATAGTTTCTTAGCAGTTAAGTATCTAAAAACGTCATATCGAGGTGAGATGTCTGGCAAATTAGCTGGGCTGCTCAAAAACACAAACGTACAAGTAAGTTGAGTACCTCTAACGAACTAAGTAAACGGCTTGTACGCAACATAAAGCCCATATGAACAAATCTGGTTACAACTGCCATCTGCAAAATCACCCGCAGACGGAGCACAAAATTTTACGGAGGGCATTCGATAAGTAATGCAACACATTTTTTTTCTGAAAGCAGTTTGGTTTTTGTTCGGGATTCCAACACGCCATATTATTCCCCATTCTTCTGGCTACAAAACCTTGTTTTTCAAAGTAATCTCCGTTCAATGCGACCTCACCTTACTGGCAGGACCTGTAACCTCGCACGGTATCAGTCTAGTGGTCGACGTCGGAGACAGTATCTCGCTGCATCAGAAACCTCCCCACCATCCACGTTCTGGTTCCCTCAGGGTGTATCCTTTATTGGGTCAAACAGATGGATGTCGGAGGGCGCGAGACCCGGGCTGTTTGGTGGACGAGGAAGAACAGTCCAGTGAAGTTTTGTGAACTTCTCTCGAGTGTTCAGCCTGGTGTGACGCCTTCCGTTGTCGTCTGAGGGTGTGGCTTTGAGTTTTTTCTTCGGAGGAGAGGTATAGTCTGTCTGTAAACAGAAGAGCGAGCAACGCTGTTGGTGGGGGAAGTGGCCAATACCGGAAGACCGCTGCCACCGGCCCTCAGGGGCGCCCAAAATCTGTTGCCCCTTACCTGTCTAGTGGCGTAGATCGGCGTGCGGTGATATACGTCGTTTCTGTTCGTGGGATCTTAGTTGCCAGTGTCAGTCAGTTAACTCTGTATACTTACTGGTATGCTTCGGTATCCGGAGGTGATGGATAATCGTCTAGTATTGCAAGAAGATGTGTAGAATACGAAGAAGAGGAGGTATTTGCGGAGTAGCGAGCGTTCAATCGTCTCTAATGTTATTGCGGCGTGTATTGAAGAGGCGACCCAAAAAGAACTGTAACTATAATAACATTACCAGTCCGAACCAAAGGGCGGCAATAGAACGCATAATGAAGGAACGTGAAAATAAGTCGCATGGTTTACTGGAATCACCACGAACGAAAACTAATAATTTTGGGAGAAAACCCAATCGTGTAAAACATTTGATGCTTATGGAACCCTAAATCTCTATCTCGGTCACTATTCACCTGATTCTAAGACAAATTGCTTAAAACATGTGCCCAATAGCTATTCCAAACACTGCTGAAATTTTCTTCGAAACATGTACACCGATTTTGGATTTCTAAGCAAAAAGCTTGACCTACGAGGTGCGTTCGCATATTAATTTTTATTTTTTGGTAACAACTTTATTTGTTAATCTACAGCAATGTTATCCTCTTCAAAATATTCCTCATTACATACTGTACACTTATGCCAGTGCTTTTTCCAATTCCCGAAACACTTTAGGAACTCTTTCTTCGGGGTAGTTTATAGGTCTCTTAACTGTGTATTTTTAATCTCATCCATGCTTGTAAAACCGCTGTTCTTTAAGGCCTGCTTTGAAATTTTTGTACCACTTGTATGCCCTTGGTTTACTCATAACAGGTTCACCAAAAGCAATATTTAACATTTCTAAAAATTTCATACACTTTATTCCATTCTTATAACAAAATTTAATGCAGGTTCTCTAATCTGTTTTTATACAAAACAAAGATTCCTTGATGCTACCACAACACATGTAACCTTTTTGACAGCTGACAACAGAGTAAATACCCAATACGCATAACATTGTACACATATTTCTGAGATATACACTCCTAGAAATTGAAATAAGAACACCGTGAATTCATTGTCCCAGGAAGGGGAAACTTTATTGACACATTCCTGGGGTCAGATACATCACATGATCACACTGACAGAACCACGGGCACATAGACACAGGCAACAGAGCATGCACAATGTCGGCACTAGTACAGTGTATATCCACCTTTCGCAGCAATGCAGGCTGCTATTCTCCCATGGAGACGATCGTAGAGATGCTGGATGTAGTCCTGTGGAACGGCTTGCCATGCCATTTCCACCTGGCGCCTCAGTTGGACCAGCGTTCGTGCTGGACGTGCAGACCGCGTGAGACGACGCTTCATCCAGTCCCACACATGCTCAATGGGGGACAGATCCGGAGATCTTGCTGGCCAGGGTAGTTGACTTACACCTTCTAGAGCACGTTGGGTGGCACGGGATACATGCGGACGTGCATTGTCCTGTTGGAACAGCAAGTTCCCTTGCCGGTCTAGGAATGGTAGAACGATGGGTTCGATGACGGTTTGGATGTACCGTGCACTATTCAGTGTCCCCTCGACGATCACCAGTGGTGTACGGCCAGTGTAGGAGATCGCTCCCCACACCATGATGCCGGGTGTTGGCCCTGTGTGCCTCGGTCGTATGCAGTCCTGATTGTGGCGCTCACCTGCACGGCGCCAAACACGCATACGACCATCATTGGCACCGAGGCAGAAGCGACTCTCATCGCTGAAGACGACACGTCTCCATTCGTCCCTCCATTCACGCCTGTCGCGACACCACTGGAGGCGGGCTGCACGATGTTGGGGCGTGAGCGGAAGACGGCCTAACGGTGTGCGGGACCGTAGCCCAGCTTCATGGAGACGGTTGCGAATGGTCCTCGCCGATACCCCAGGAGCAACAGTGTCCCTAATTTGCTGGGAAGTGGCGGTGCGGTCCCCTACGGCACTGCGTAGGATCCTACGGTCTTGGCGTGCATCCGTGCGTCGCTGCGGTCCGGTCCCAGGTCGACGGGCACGTGCACCTTCCGCCGACCACTGGCGACAACATCGATGTACTGTGGAGACCTCACGCCCCACGTGTTGAGCAATTCGGCGGTACGTCCATCCGGCCTCCCGCATGCCCACTATACGCCCTCGCTCAAAGTCCGTCAACTGCACATACGGTTCACGTCCACGCTGTCGCGGCATGCTACCAGTGTTAAAGACTGCGATGGAGCTCCGTATGCCACGGCAAACTGGCTGACACTGACGGTGGCGGTGCACAAATGCTGCGCAGCTAGCGCCATTCGACGGCCAACACCGCGGTTCCCGGTGTGTCCGCTGTGCCGTGCGTGTGATCATTGCTTGTACAGCCCTCTCGCAGTGTCCGGAGCAAGTATGGTGGGTCTGACACACCGGTGTCAATGTGTTCTTTTTTCCATTTCCAGGAGTGTATTTACAAAGACAGTGATAAAAAAGTAGTACAAATCGGACCACTTTTTAAACTCTCTTCGTGTTGCAAGATTTGTTAAATTTCAATGCAGTTGGGTTGGGGTTTTGTTGTTTGGGGGAGGAGACCAGACAGCGAGGTCATTGGTTTCATCGGATTAGGGAAGGACGGGGAAGCAATCGCAATCGCGATAGGCTACAATCCGACCTTTATCAAAGTCGGAAACGTGATGGTACGCATTTCTCCTCCTTACACGAGGCATCACACCAACGTTTCACCAGGCAACGCCGGTCAACTGCTGTTTGTGTATGAGAAATCGGTTGGAAACTTTCCTCATGTCAGCACGTTGTAGGTGTCGGCACCGGCGCCAACCTTGTGTGAATGTTCTGAAAAGCTAACCATTTGCATACCACAGCATCTTCTTCCTGTTGGTTAAATTTCGCGTCTCTAGCACGTCATCTTCGTGGTGTAGCAATTTTAATGGCCAGTAGTGTATGTCAATACTTCCAAGTTGAGGTGGAGCACCCAGCTGAACGACCTCTTTGTCCAATCCAGGTATTTACAAGACTTTTGTAAAACGTACCACCCAAGAGCAATATTCTCTACTACACAAACAAGCCGCTAACGTTATTTCAGTTTCCCGCTAACGTTCAGGTTTGGCAGATTATAGTCTATGTAACTGAGTGTGTTTGACTGTATGACGAACCATTGTTCAAGAATTATTACATATTCTAAAATCGAAAATCGTATAAGTTCATAAACATCACGCCGTAATGCTTAATGCCCGTATGTAATGTTTTTCGTAGTTCTGCTCGCCATATGAGCACTATATAATGTATTTATTTAATCAAGTAACTGCTTTGGCAGAAAAATAAAAAATTGAACATATACTCGGTGATAAAGGCCTGCATATAGAAGTATGCAGCAACATCCGTCTCTTAGAAGTAGCTGTACTGTGCTCCAAACACATCTTCATAACTTTCCTGCACGTGTAGCCGTCTCACTCACGCAGCCACTAGGAATAGTACAGTGGTGGGGGAAGTGCGATTGTGCTCGCGGAGCGCAAATGTTGGCCAGGCCTGCTGTAGACGTTAAAAGTGCGATGATCGCTGCTAAAACTTTTTAATAGTAATGGTAGCTTATTGAAAACGGATTCAGCAGAATGCAGCACGCACTCCTGCGCCAGAGTCAAGCACATGGGATTCACATGCAGATTGGATTTGTGCCTAGTGTTAAGTCAGTAAAAGCTCCTAATTCTTAGGAATAAGCTCATATTGTTAACAACAAACGACGTTAAAGGAGATATACATTGAGAGGCTAATGTCAAAATTCCCAGATACCTGAATGCGGTTCAACAAGAGGTTCTCGAATGTACAACACATTTTGCTCGAGCTGCCTGTTTCGCAGCCAGAAATTCCCTTTGTGACAGGGAAGACTTAGGCCAGAGCGTAATGTCATATGTCATAAGCGAGTGAAATTAAGCAAAGACGACTTACTTTCGTCCTAACCTATTACTTACAGGGCAACGGCCGTGCCGCAGTGGAAACGCCGGTTCCCGTGAGATCACCACAGTTAAGCGCAGTCGGGCGTGGCCGGCACTTGGATGGGTGACCGTTCGGGCTGCCATGCGCTGTTGCCATTTTTAGGGATGCACTCAGCCTCGTGATGCCAATTGAGGAGCTACTCGACGGAATAATAGCGGTTCCGGTCAAAGAAAACCATCATAACGACCGGGAGAGCGGTGTGCCGACCACACGCCCTCCTATCCTCATCCTCAGCTGAGTGAGGAAGACACGGCGGTCGGATGGTCGCGATGGGCCACTTGTGGCCTGAAGACGAAGTGCTATTACTTATCGCAAATACTGTTCTAACGGTAAATACTGCACCATTCAGTTCTTGTACAACATCCCGAATATGGGCTTTGCATGACATCTTACCACCTACATTATCGCGTAGGAATTTTAATTGTTCACAGTCACTAATCGTATGCCCATTCTGTGTATCCAGATCACGGTTTTAGTTGAACGGTATCTTAGAAACTGCGGAAATTGACTCTTATTGTGATTTAGCATCACTTTATTTTCTACAAATCGTGATTGTATCTCCTGAACTGTACTGTTTTATAGATTCCCTACGTTTATTTCAACATCCTTCACTGCTGAGCTATTGTCACCAGCAAACAGAAATATTCTAGACTCAACAGTCATATTAGAAGGCACAAAGAAGCTGTTGCCACAGCACAAAAAGCGTCTGACTGTATGGAGAACTGATGTAAACATGTCGGTAAAGATTGCACACGAAGAGAATCTACTTCTTCGTTTTGATAGACAGTTAAAGGTTAATTTATTATAAGGATGTAAGGGACCTTTGCATGATCTGTTACTGCGAAGTACACTATTGGGCATTAAAATTGCTACACCACGAAGATGACGTGCTACAGACGCGAAATTTAACCGACAGGAAGAAGATGCTGTGATATGCAAATGATTAGCTTTTCAGATCATTCACACAAGGTTGGTGCCGGTGGCGACACCTACAACGTGCTGTCATGAGGTAAGTTTCCAACCGATTTCTCATACACAAACAGCAATTGACCGGCGTTGTCTGGTGAAACGTTGTTGTGAGGCCTCGTGTAAGGAGGAGAAATGCGTACCATCACGTTTCCGACTTTGATAAAGGTCCGATTGTAGCCTACCGCGATTGCGGTTTATCGTATCGCGACATTGCTGCTCGCGTCGGTCCAGATCCAATGACTGTTAGAAGAATATGGAATCGGTGAGTTCAGGAGGGTAATACGGAACGCCGCGCTGGATCCCAACGGCCTCGTATCACTAGCAGTCGAGATGACAGGCATCTTATCCGCATGGCTGTAACGGATCGTGCAGCCACGTCTCGATCCCTCAGTCAACAGATGGGGACGTTTGCAAGACAACAACCAGCTGCACGAACAGTTCGACGACGTTTGCAGCAGCATGGACTATCAGCTCGGAGACTGTGGCTGCGGTTACCCTTGTCGCTGCATCACAGACAGGAGCGCCCGCGATGGTGTTCTCAACGACGAACCTGGGTGCACGAATGGCAAAACGACATTTTATCGGATGAATCCAGGTTCTCTTTACAGCAACGTGATGGTCGCATCCGTGTTTGGCGACATCGCAGTAAACGCACATTGGAAGCGTGTATTCGTCATCGCCATACTGGCGTATCACCCGGCGTGATGGTATGGGGTGCCATTGGTTACATATCTCGGTCACCTCTTGTTCACAATGACGGCACTTTGAACAGTGGACGTTGCACTTCAGATGTGTTACAACGCGTGGCTCTACCCTTCATTCGATCCCTGCGAAACCCTACATTTCAGAAGGATAATGCACGACCGCATGTTGCAGGTCCTGTACGGGTCTTTCTGGATACAGAAAATGTTCGACTGCTGCCCTGGCCAGCACATTCTCAAGATCTCTCACCAATTGAATACGTCTGGTCAATGGTGGCCGAGCAACTGGCTCGTCACAATACGCCAGTTGAGAGGTGGCATGAGCCCCCTCTCATATTTCTATCTTACGATTCTCCTCTCTAGTTGCATGCGGTGGAGGGTTGCTTTTCCTTAACACGCGTACTTCCCACGCAGCGTCTCTCGTCACCCGGGTGGTCCGGTGACAGGCGGGCTCTGTGGAACTGGAGAGAGTTAAGCCGACGTGTGTGAGGCAGTCGAGTGAATGCTTGGCAGACGCCGACATTGTCAAGAGACACGCCCGCTGGGGTGTGAAGTAGCGGCTGGGCTAGAGGTTCCGTTACTTCGGAGAAACTTTGCGAAAACACTTTCTGGCGGGCTACCAGCGAGGCGTGGGAATGACTTGTGTACCCACGCAGTTGTGGCGGGAAAATTCCCGCACTTTCTGCAAAATCAGCACAGAAATTGGCGCCAAGAATCTCCATTGGTGGAATGGTAGTGCTCCGGCAATGGAGTGGAATTTCCGCCGGTTTTCGAGTTGCTGATTGGAACGTAACCACGGCCACTGTCGTGGGGGCGGGAATGTTCGGTGTTCGGCCTGTACGGGTGCTCTAGGAGTCGGCAGTCGCCTTTCGGTCGAGGACGTCCAAGCAACCAGCCCTCGCCTGCGGTACGCCAGATCGTGTTCTGGGAGATAAGAAGACAGTTTTGGTAATGTACGTCCGCAGCACCGGCAGATAGGGATTTTCCTAGGTGATAATCAGAGCTCAGCAGAGCGCGCCTGTTCATCCTTTTCTAACTTTGTTCTGTCTTGAGTAGCAGCAATTACTGTTAGGTTAGCTGTGTGTCTCTCTCGAGATTTGAGTGGAAAGGAATTGGCTCCACATATCACTTCGTCTTAAACCTCATGATCTAAGTTAGGGACAACTTCACCTTTATAGCGTTTGTTTGTGTTTCCAATTCGAGCCAATTTAATGTATTGTAAATGTGTCATGTGTTTTGGTTTAGTATTTTGTGTTTAGTCGTAATAAATCATATTGTTATTTTGCACAGAACTTTCATTCTGTTAATCGGTAAAGTAAACCTATCATTCCTCACTAGGTTAATGAAACTTTCCTTTATTTAACTTATTTATCAAATTAAATTATTGCAGGTGCCAAACTCTTTTCTACTCCACTTGCAGGGCTGATTACAGTCAGTGCGCGTATATTTTGTTTCATCCTTGTGCAACAGCAAAAGTCGGAGTTAGAATAAGGGGGGGGGGGGCTTAGAGCATCATTTACAGATGTAGATTCAAGAATTTAGTGTTAAATACACTGCTAGCCCCGGCACCTCGCATAAAATGGCGACCCTTAGCCTCGGATCTTTCCTGTGAATCTCTGATAATCAAACGGGATTCTGAGTAGGAACATTCAATTTTTTTCCCTACTTTTTTTTAATGATTAATACCCAACTTGTTTTTCTGATAGTTTCGCGTTTAGTTTTAAGTAGCGGCGCATGATTACAGTTTTTGTTTTCAGTGTATATATTTTTGTGTGTTCATTGTTTTTGTGTTTCGTTGATGTGGTGTCCGTACCACATCGCACTTTGTCCGATTTGTGTGCGGTTTCTGTACCACTTCAAATTGTGTTTGTGATTACAGCGTTGGGACAGCGTTGTTGAATTTTATGTCTATGTGTAAAAATACAGGGAGTAGATTATTTTTACTGTGTATTTTAGATAAATTTTGTTTCTCATGAATGATCACGAGAAGTAAGGCACGACTATTATCGAGCGAAGCTAAAACAAAAGAGGATAGCATAATGGATAAGGGGCAGTTTACTGACGGGAATAGGTTCGGAGATGAGATGGGCACATTTTTAGCAGGACAGGACGCCAGGGGCATTGATGAGGAAGGTGATTTGGACGCGATCTCAGAGCAGCGTTGCGGCCGTGATTATGATAGTGAAGTAGAGGATGAAACAGAGACAGGCACACAGGTCGAGACGGTAGCAGAAGTTTATAATCAGACGAACGAGAGCAGACAGGGGCGAGCTCGGCCACGTCAGAGCTCTAGCGCCCAGGTGTCCAGAGTTACATCTCCCACGTTTGAAGAGGATCAAAAAGATGACGTAAACCCAATACTGAGCTTCCTACGATCAATGAAAGAAGAAGATGAGAAACAGCGTAAGGACACTCAGACTATAATTTCGCATATAGGGGAAATTCGTGGGGAATTAATAACAATAAAGAAAGAATGTAGAGAAGCAAAACAAATGTCAATGGCTGCACAAAAAGTAGCAGGCCTGGCCAAAACGGCAGCAATAGGGGCAATGAATGTCGCGGAAGCAACTTCTAAACTCGCAGGGCGCTTGCGACGTACAACACAATCCCATTCAAAATCCCTAGCATTCTTAAAAACTCAAGGTAATATCGCGGTTGCGAACACCACGAAACGAATGGAAGAAGTAGAGAGTCGGATAGCAAAACTAGAGCAAAACGGGCACACGAGCACTGCGCGTTCGGATACCAGTGATGGAATACACAGAATTGTGTCTCCGAGGAAAAGCCCGCCGTGCTCTAGCCCAGTGACAGAGTGCGGAACTAACAATGCACACGCAGAAACAGCGAGTAATAGCTCCAATAATTATAGCCCACCTAGGAGAGTGAATTCTGAGAACCACTTCCACTGTGATACAGAGGTAGCACATCACAGTTATCAGCAACATAGAGCAGGACACTCAGCAGACGTGCAAGTATCGGAAACGAGTGACAACACCAGTGCGAGGATCAGACAGGATTTTGATCACAATCACTTCCTGTCGATACTAAAATTCCAGAAGTTCAAAGAAAATGGAGGGTCGATGCATCCGAAGAGCTGGGTGATGCAGTTTACCAATTCATTGCCGGCATCATGGCCAACCCAGGCAAAATTAGAATTCATGTGCGGACACATCGAAGGCCAAGCCGCGGAAAAGATGCGGGGTGTGGCAGTGACGTGTCGGACTTATCAGGAATTTGTTGGTGCATTCCTGCGGACCTACTGGTCAAAGGAAACGCAAGACAGGATTAAAGAGGAAATAATACTTTGTCCTGAACTGGAAGTGTCCGGGCATAGGAGCGCAACCAAATTTCTTGATGATTTACTCAAGAAGAATCAATTTTTAGATAGTCCATATAGCAACGGAGAAATCATAAAATTTTGCTTTTCCAAATTGCCAGTTAGGTACCAACAGACACTTGTCGGCAAGTGTGGATCTGACATAGAAGCATTCAAGAGTCTATTGCGCGAACTCGAAGTAGTCTTTGATAAACAAGACGCAAAGGACAGGAAGAAGGGGCAAAGTAACAAATGCCACGGGCCAGGAAGGGAAGACGACAACAGATCGCATAATCGCACTGGTCAGTTTGGAAACCAGGGTTACGGAAGTCAAGGTTACGCTATTCAAGGTTATGGAAACCAAAGACACGGAAACCAGAACGTCAGGGAGCAGGGTCAATCTAGACAAGGAATCTGGGATAGGAGGAGTAACGAACGGCAAAGCGACCGTAATTGGAGAGAGCGAAACCAAGGACAACAGTGGAACCAGGAGATTGAAACAAGACCCGCAAATCCTAATGCACGTCAGAGGAGGGGGAGCTTAACAAGGGATTGACGCCAGACTAGTGCGAACACAGGCCGCCGGAATTTCGCACGTAATCTCGGACCTGGCCAACTACGGATGATACATTACGAAGATTTATCAGAAATCCTGCTCGAGGAACATAAAGCAACTCCTCGACAAGATCGGCAGCCTCTTATCACAGTAGCAATAGCTGAAAAGAGTATGAATGCGATAATAGATAGTGGAAGCTACATAACAGCAATATCTGAGGCAGCATACAAGAGGTGCTCTCAGGAGATGGACTGGCCTGTTCTATCGGTTAAGAAAACCAAAATAAAAGGGGCATTAGCGGGTAAATGTACGGAGGTCGCCCAACAAACAAGACTGGAATTCTCCTGCCAAGGACACAAAATAGAGTCTAACTTCTGGATCGTGCCAAATCTGGCGATCGACATGATAATAGGAACGGACTTCCTAAATGAACATGAAGCAATAGTTGATCTAGGACGAGGTGAAGTGGTTTTGAGGAAAGGGAATCCCGTCCACATTAAGTTCGACGACCAGCTGATCCCAGCTCAACTACCGTCTAACTGTGTACGGATAAACTATGCGTGTCTGAAAGACAGAAAGGAAGAACAGGTCGATGTTGCGGGTAGGGGAGAGGACACGGATGAGAATGAAGTCGGAATAATGGGAGAAATAAAGGAGAAAATAGGAGAAAAAGTGGTAGCAATACAGAATATAAGGTGCGACCACCGCAAAGAACTTCATAAATTACTAGTAGAACATGCGGAGGTCTTCATTCCCAAGACAGGATCAATAAAGAACTTCCAATATGAATTTCGTGTACGTCCGCACAACCAGTTTCGTGTGCCACCCTATCCAATCCCCTTGGCATATCGGCAGAAAGTAGCAGCTGAAATTACGCGAATGCTGAGTGAAGGAATAATAGAACCTACGGCTTCAGCCTATAATAACCCGTTAAGAGTAGTCGAGAAGGCAGATGGTAGTATTCGTTTAGTCTTGGACTCGCGACAAATTAATACCATAATAGAACCCGAAACAGACAGACCGGAACGATTAGAGGAACTCTTACAAAACTTCCATGGAATATCAATCTTCTCATCAGTTGATCTAAAATCGAGTTTCTGGCAGATCGAGCTCCATCCAAATTGCAGACAGTACACAGCCTTTTTAGCATTTGGAAGATGTTACCGGTTTCGTCGTCTACCATTTGGTTTGAACGTTTCATCTGCCGCATTCATTCGGGGGCTGGACGGCATACTAAGCGATAATTTGAAACGTCATGTCACCAGCTATGTGGACGATTTGCTGATCGCGGAGAAATCTTGGGGAGAGCACAATGCGGTCCTCGGTGAACTCCTAGCGACATTCAAGGAATACGGAGTGACTATCAATATCGAAAAATCGAATTTTGGGACGTCCTCTGTGAAATTTCTAGGACATATCATCACGGGTGAGGGCATTGCGCCAAATCCCGAAAAGATCGAAGCGATTGAAAAGTTTCCCATTCCTACGACAAAGAAGCAGTTAAGGGGGTTCTTGGGGATCATAAATTTTTACAACCGCTTTATACATGTCAAAACTCAGAGCAGTCCTCGGTTGCATCAACTTACAGGAAAGAAGATTCCTTGGGAATGGGATGAGGCGGCCGAATCCGAATGGAAAGCATTAAAATTCGCATTATTACAAGCACCCATCCTATCACACCCTAATTTAGCAGAAGAGCTTTGCATAGTAACAGACAGTTCATACTCCGGTCTGGGTGTCATGGTGTTCCAGGACTATGTACATGAAGGAAACAGGGTGTGGAAGACAATTGCGTTTGCTAGCAGAGTACTAGCCAAGAGTGAGAGGAATTACTCAGTAACCGAGTTAGAGGCGCTGGCTATTGTATGGGCGTTTGAAAAATTCAGATACCTTCTGTTTGGTCGCAAGACGAGGGTCTACACAGACCACAAGGCGCTCGAGTTCTTGATGACTGCAAAGCTTAATCACAGGCGGCTCATTAGGTGGGCATCGTATCTACAGCAGTACAATTTTTCGATAGAATATATCCCCGGCAGTCAGAACATCATTGCAGACGCCTTATCACGGTCACCGATCGGATTTGAGCACAACATGGAAGAAGATCTGGAGGAAAATCACTACTGCCTTTACTATATGCAGAAAGTAGCCTTTGAAAATTTTATTACCTGTAGTATGCAGGACATCAAGAAGGAGCAAGACAAGGACCCTGCCCTAGTGTTATTGAAACAGAAATGGATAGACAGAAGCCACGCCACCATCAGGCAGTTCTACCTCTTGCGGAAAGGCATAATTTTCCACCGAAATTATACCAATGACACTGAATGGGGGGTATGCATCCCTGAACACCTAATAAACAAGGTTATATGGCATACTCACCTCAGCTATGGACACTTCGGACCACGCAAGTGCAATCTCAAGCTAAGGACCATGTGTTACTTTCGAAACATGGAGCGTCGAATTCGGAGGGTACTGTCGGTGTGTAAAGACTGCCAAAAGGCTAAGCACACCACTGTGAGCATGCAGGCACCATTATACCCAATCGTACCGACCAAATTAAGACAATTAGCAGCTACAGATTTGATGGGACCTTTGCCAAGAACAAGAAGAGGATATACTTACGTATTAGTGTTTGTTGAACTAACGTCCAAATACGTTACCTTTACGCCACTGAAGAGGGCGACAGGACGAACTGTATCACGAGCCCTAATCCGGGATTTCCTACCACAGGTTGGTCATGTGAGTAGAATCATTTCTGATAACGGGCCACAGTTTAAGTCAAAAACATGGAAGGAGACGTTGCGTCGATGTAAAATTGATCCCATTTTTATATCTTCACACCATCCGAGCTCGAATGCTGCAGAACGGGTTATTAAAGAACTCGGAAACTTGTGCCGGTTGTACTGTAACAAACAGCACACGACATGGGACGTTTTCCTTAAAGACTTCCAGGAGGTGATCAATGAGGCACCCCATGGGATAACAAGATTGGCACCCATTACAGTACTGAAAAACCGGATTCCTAAGGACTTGATAACCAAGGTCGTAAACTTCCCACCAAGGGCGCGAACGCAGCACCAAGCCATAGTGGATTTGGCTCTCAAGAGGATACGGGCTGCAGCAGAGGTCAGGAAGAGACGTGCCGACAGGGGAGCTCGTCTACGACACTTCCAAATTGGACAAAAGGTGCTCGTTAAGTCTTTCCGACTTTCGAACAAACAAAAAAATGAAATGCCAAAAATTCTATTCTGTTTGCAACGGCCCGTACCGTATAAGGAGAGCAGCTCACCGCAATGCTTATGAATTGGAGACGCTGAAAGGAAAGAAGTCCATAGGACTCCACCACATCTCTCACATAAAGGAGTTCGTAGAATAGTAGTAGTGTAAGAAGTGTACATAGTACAATAGGCAAATATATGAACCTTTTTTTCGGGGAACAATAATCGTTACATTAATAGATTAAGATTGCTAAAGTATTAACACGCTGCGTTGTCTTGCATAAGAATTTACTGCTGCTATCCTCTTTTTGTTTATGTTCGCGATCTCCAATGTCGATGGAGTAGGAGACACTACCTTTTCATGAGCAATGTTTTTGTCCTTTCCTATCTGGTGTCCATGTTGAGGGATAATGATGAGTGACGAGATGTTGCACAAACGGGCGCATACAAGAACGTGCTCTTAGAAGCGTTCTGAGAAGTCGTGATACGCTCCATAGCGGCCACAACCAGTTCGTGAGACGTTCATACCAATGCTTGCAGGCACGCGTCAGTGCACTGCAAGATTGTGGCATATTGCGTGATTTCGAGGATGAATATGGGCAGTATAGTTTTTGCAGAGCTGCGCCAGCATCGTTGTCTTGCAAGTCGGGGTGATCCTGTGAGCGTTTGACTCCAATGGTGCCCTAGACGAGAGAAATGCGAGCATAAAGCCTACCATGCCAATGTGCTGGTTGGGGATTTAGAGTGCTGCTCGTGACTGTCACAGATGAATAACCAAGGAATTATACTTGGAGATTCGTGACATACTCTGTAGCTGGCGTGTGTTGGGCGACGGAATCCTCAACAGGAACCAGTCCTGGCTTGGTCATATTACATTGCTTCTGGAAAGGTGTGCTTTGATCGCGAAAACCGCATCACATAGAGAAGGAAGTTGCAACTATAAATTTATTGTCGTGTATAGCCATGGCTAACCCAGTCTCTGGAGTTTCAGTGAGGCGTAGTGAGAACTCGGAGGCCATGTCGTACGGCGCGCACATCACTGTCGTCAATAGCGGCGAGCAGCGAGACATCTCAGCGTAACAGGCATTATGTAAGAGTATTGTATAAGGTAAAAAAAAAATAAATAAATAAATAAAATAAATAAATAAATAAAAGGGAAAGTACGATATACTAGGATAAGTTAAACTGTAGGATTTTTACAATAACTAGATTAATATTGTGGGGGTTTTCTACCACAAGTGTTGTGTTTGGCGCGCGCCTGTTGGGATGTTATTTTTCAGATCATGAAACCACAGACCCGAGATGGAGGGACGACCGGCGAGCGAACGTACAATAGTTGCATGTTCGAACGTACAATAGTTGCATGTTCTTTATAGCTCAGTAAAACTTCAGCCTGCATAATAATATAATTTATTTAGAAGACATAGAATGTAGATCGTTGGCATATGGTAGTTAATTCTTGAGCATGTCTACTGTCGATCTATATAATTAATAGTAATATTAGTGCGGGCCCGCACATTTAGTTGTTCATCCATTACAAAGCATCAGTTATCACACACCATGTACATACTGAGATCGGTCTCTACACATATATCAAAATAAATTATTTCCATGTCTAGATTAGATGTTATAATGATTGCCATAGATTAATAACTATAAAAGTAAAATAAGAGTGTCTGAAATGACAGACCATCAATGTTTCATTATGTAAATTTATTATAACATAGAAGGTCATGGGAAAAAGTTAGGCATAAGATTTTTGTAAGAATTGTGCAGATGACGAGGATCGTGGCAATGCAGGGGCCAGCCGGAGGTCATCGGCTACCTGCAAGAAGAAAGCGTCAGCGCGCTACCTGACGTGAAGGGCGGGAGAGCATCCGGTCCTACAAGCTGACGGCCGTGTACCTGAGGGATTAGGCGGCAGACAGCCCTCGCCGGCCTACAAGCGAAAGTGGGGCTGGCCGTTGACACTGACACGCGACCCACACGCGACAGCCTGCTAGCTCTCCGGACGCGGCAGCCGTTTGGAGGGATTCCCTGCGGCAGACCACGTTGTCGTGAGTACACGAAGAAGATCACATATCGTGTCAGAATCTGAGCCTCATGTGCCTCAGGACAGAAAGGGACGCTATATACTCACCTGTTGGGTTTTTACAACTCACTAGCATTGGCCGATCTGCATACACAAAGCAGTATCGTGCCACACTAACAAATGTATGGTCTCATTTCTTACTTCTCCTCTCTATTAGAGAGCAGTTTTAACAATAGTCGCTCCTAGTTCGATCCTGTATGGATGATCTCACACACTTGTGGAGTCACTCCACGTGCCATCATCCCTCGTCGAACTGCAATATTGGGAAACGTAAAGTTCTGTCCAGCGAGAGAAGAGACCTAGACTAGTGATGTATCCCAACGAGTAGACCTCAGAGACAATTAATCGACGTGAGGAGAGCCTATCACTGTGTCTTCCTACCGTACTGCCGTGATCATATGCGTGGGTCTGACTACAATCTCAACAGCGTACTGCAGACACTCCAGAACTCCCTATTGCTGTTGCCACAACGTAGCAACAACACCCGACGTTTAGCCTTATGTGATGTCAGTACTGTAGAATTTGTGAAGTGCTACGGATATTTCAAACAATGTGATTTAGTGCCTCATTCTCAGCACAGTCGTGAACTTTGTGCAATGTGCACGCACAATTTGATGCCCCATGAACCTTGTTTTTTTTCTTAAATTTCTTTTTCTTATGTTGTTTTTGTAATGTATGTTATACCTTGTATGCGTTTGTGTTTTTACACTGTAATTCTTATTACAGATTACTGTATTGTTCTCCACACCATGTTTTTTTTGTATTTTGTGTTTATTGTTGTGTGTATGCAAACAGTGTGCCTGAAGTCCCCATAAACTGAAGCAGATACCACCACTGTCATTGTGAATGGACCATCAGTTCAGGGAACATTTTGTAAAGGTTATTCTTGCTGCAGGGAGACAGAATGAATCGGAGGTTGTAATTAGATTCTGAAAGCTCACAAAGAGATTGTTAACTTATATAGTATCATGTGTGAGTGAGTTCAGGTTAGTTTAATGATTAAAACTGTTGTAACATCTTGGGCATTTAATTGCGGAGCACTCCAACTCTGATTGTAAAGAATAAACTGCTCCATATTTGGCTCAGATGCCCGGGCCATATTTAGAGAGTGAATGTCTGCGTGAATCGGTGTTTGGGAAGGGGCTCCCTGGGTATGGATGTGTGATGTGAGTGTTAGTGTTCCATATTAAGAAGGTGAAGTTGGCTACATCATAAATAATCCTCCCTCTATGAGTTGCATTTTTCAGTTGCAATGATCTTTTTTATAGAGTGCGGTATGTGGAGTCACTTTGTAAGATTGTTCTTGGGCGATTGACTCACTACCTTGCTCCTAAGTGAGCCAACCGCTCACCAATTACAATCTAAAATGGCGTAGGGGCAATGAGAGGTGGCATGAGCCCCCTCTCATATTTCTATCTTACGATTCTCCTCTCTAGTTGCATGCGGTGGAGGGTTGCTTTTCCTTAACACGCGTACTTCCCACGCAGCGTCTCTCGTCACCCGGGTGGTCCGGTGACAGGCGGGCTCTGTGGAACTGGAGAGAGTTAAGCCGACGTGTGTGAGGCAGTCGAGTGAATGCTTGGCAGACGCCGACATTGTCAAGAGACACGCCCGCTGGGGTGTGAAGTAGCGGCTGGGCTAGAGGTTCCGTTACTTCGGAGAAACTTTGCGAAAACACTTTCTGGCGGGCTACCAGCGAGGCGTGGGAATGACTTGTGTACCCACGCAGTTGTGGCGGGAAAATTCCCGCACTTTCTGCAAAATCAGCACAGAAATTGGCGCCAAGAATCTCCATTGGTGGAATGGTAGTGCTCCGGCAATGGAGTGGAATTTCCGCCGGTTTTCGAGTTGCTGATTGGAACGTAACCACGGCCACTGTCGTGGGGGCGGGAATGTTCGGTGTTCGGCCTGTACGGGTGCTCTAGGAGTCGGCAGTCGCCTTTCGGTCGAGGACGTCCAAGCAACCAGCCCTCGCCTGCGGTACGCCAGATCGTGTTCTGGGAGATAAGAAGACAGTTTTGGTAATGTACGTCCGCAGCACCGGCAGATAGGGATTTTCCTAGGTGATAATCAGAGCTCAGCAGAGCGCGCCTGTTCATCCTTTTCTAACTTTGTTCTGTCTTGAGTAGCAGCAATTACTGTTAGGTTAGCTGTGTGTCTCTCTCGAGATTTGAGTGGAAAGGAATTGGCTCCACATATCACTTCGTCTTAAACCTCATGATCTAAGTTAGGGACAACTTCACCTTTATAGCGTTTGTTTGTGTTTCCAATTCGAGCCAGTTTAATGTATTGTAAATGTGTCATGTGTTTTGGTTTAGTATTTTGTGTTTAGTCGTAATAAATCATATTGTTATTTTGCACAGAACTTTCATTCTGTTAATCGGTAAAGTAAACCTATCATTCCTCACTAGGTTAATGAAACTTTCCTTTATTTAACTTATTTATCAAATTAAATTATTGCAGGTGCCAAACTCTTTTCTACTCCACTTGCAGGGCTGATTACAGTCAGTGCGCGTATATTTTGTTTCATCCTTGTGCAACAGCAAAAGTCGGAGTTAGAATAAGGGGGGGCTTAGAGCATCATTTACAGATGTAGATTCAAGAATTTAGTGTAAATACACTGCTAGCCCCGGCACCTCGCACAGTCACTACTCTCGATGAACAGCGGTATCGTGTTGAAGCTGCATGGTTAACTGTACCTGTACACGCCATCCAAGCTCTGTTTGACTCAATGCCCAGGCGTATCAAGGCCGTTATTACAGCCAGATGTGGTTTCTCTGGACACTGATTTCTCAGGATCTATGCACCCAAATTGCGTGAAAATATAATGACATGTCAGTTCTAGTATAATATATTTGTCCAATGAATACCCGTTTATCATCTGCATTCCTTCTTGGTTTAGCAATTTTAATGACGAGTAGTGTAACACAGCCTGATGAAAGTTCGAATGTACACAGAAAGAACTGCTACAGTATAGTACAGACGGTAACTGAAACAGATACGCAATGAGAGGAAGAGAAATGCTTTTATTCAAAGACAATGGCACTGAAGCCACCGCGACTCGTGATTGTCCCCTGACATTAGAAAAGCGCGATATGGTTGTTAGTAGGGTGTGTGAACACCGCAGACGGCAGTGCGTGCTCTGCAAAGTGCTCCCATGCTGGCCACGAGGGTTGGTAAGGACTTCTTGTGGTAGGCCGTTCCATTGCTCCACCAGCGGGGTTGAAAAATGCTGGATGGACGTTGGTGCATAAAGAAATAAACGAATAACAAGGTGTTTTGCCTCAAGGCGGACTCCATTTCTGATATTGTTGTTTTTCTATGCAAACACGGACCAAATGGAAGAGTTCCGAGACCAAATTATTGTGGTCGTTGCTACAATACGTCTCTCCAGCATATGCCACACGTGCTCGATAGGGGTTAAGTCGGGGTAATGGGCAGCCCAGTCCATTCACTAAATATCTTCTCCTTCTGGTAGCTCTTCTACATGCGCTGTTCGGTGCGGTCACGAATTGTTATGCATGAAAATGAAGTCAGGGCCATATGCACTGCTGGAAACGCGCACTTGGGGAGGCAGTACAGTGTCCAGTGACGTTGTCCAGTCCGTGAACCGTGTTCAGTATCTTACATTCAACATTATATCTCTGCACATCATAACACCTGGACCACCGAATCGATCACGTTCGACAATTTTTCTGGCTGCATTATGTGCTCCTACCTCTCGCCTAATCAGAACCTGCTGTTAGCTGAGAAGAGCATGCGACGCCACGCCTCTCTGCCCAGTCCCTTATGCTGTTGACACTATCGCAAATCTTTGACCACGGTACACTCACTGATCAATATTATTGTGACACTCTGCGTCTTTTCAGGGTTGCAATCGCCTCACACATTTTGTGGATGACAATGTGCCAAATGTTCAAATGTGTGTGAATTCTTGTGGGACCAAACTGCTGAGGTCATCAGATCCTGGACTTACACACTACTTACACTAACTTAATGCTAAGAACAAAACACACACACACACACACACACACACACACACACACACATGCCCGAGGGAGAACTCAACCCTCCAGCAGAAGGGGCCGTGCAGTCCGTGACGTGGCGCCTCAAACTGTGTGGGCACCCTGCGCAGCTGTGCCACCATGCATGACAGCACAGATGGAGGACCTCTCGGATCGGGAGTGTATTCGATGAATGAACTGTACTGCCCGTGGCCCTGATTTAAATTCCATCGAGCTTGTGTGGAATGTGGTGGGGAAACATATTGCAGCACACACACATGCACCAGCTGTACTGGCATAAGCCGTCGCCAACACGTTGGTCGGCAAAGATCTATAGTAGGCGCTGGATCAAGTGCACCTATCAGGAGAGAGGCCAAAGATACACTTGCAAGCAACAGGCCGCCAACGCCCTCTCCACCGACAGTATTTAGGCCGCCGCTGGTGACCGGAGGGTCAGCCACTAGCACATTCTCCAGTTTGGTGTCCGTCATTAATTGCAGTGCAGTTACTGTCCACATCTCAAGCTACGACAGTACTCAGCATCCGACTGTAGCAAGATTGGTATTGTCTGCAAGGATGAGCTTGTACCACAACATATGTACTCTATTAAAGTTAAGTAGTAGCTATCTGTTCACGTAGATAAAGAACCGTGTTCATCCACGTGAGCATTTGTGTTGCAGAGGAAGGACACCAGCCACCCATAACAACATCCCGTCCCTTCTTTCCATAAGGTACAAGACACTACACCAACAACCAGCGAACATTTACCTGCACTGCTGAAGGAATGGAACGCCCTAGCACAACAACTCCTTACCAACCTTGTGGTCAACATGGGAGCGTATTTCAGAGCACACAGTACCATCTATGCCTATCACACGCAGTATTGAGAACTGTACACTGCCTTCCGTAATGTCCAGGTGACCATCGTAAAACACGATCATGTCACTGTAATTATTGTCTTTGAATACAAGTGTCATTTATGTTCGTCTCATCGTGTATTTTTTTCAGTTATCTTCTTTACTGCAGCAGTTTTTTGATATTCATGGTCGACATGGAGCTCTGTTACTTGGCACGACACATCACGCGAAAGTTACTCTCATCCTTACTTTTTGCGTACCAATGTCGTTAGGCAGTAAGTTACTTTGCAGTCATGACTGAATAAACGTTTGCAAATACAGGATGAGGCATAATAAAGAGCGATTTTAAAACGCTGTCAAGTAAAAACACTTCGTTAAATTTTCTTATTTCATAATCTTAAAATACGTGAAAAGCATTTCCTGGAATAGTAAAACTTCGATTATTTTTTGAAGATAACTCCGGTAAGATGGCGTCTGTTTCGACGCACACGTTCCTCCAGGCGGATCTTGAAGTGACTCGTGGCACTGTGCAGGATTGACAGTGGGATTTGAACAACTTCCTGTCCGATCCGCTCTTTTAGGGCTTCAAATGTTCAAGGAGGGTTACCTCGGTAAACATTGCTTTTCGGATAATCCCACAAGAAAAAGTCGCACGATGTGAGGCACAGTGAACTAGAGGGTCATGCAATATCGCCGTTTCTGGAGATCACACGATTTGGAAACAAACGGTTGACAATATTCATAATTACTCGAGCAGTGTGGAAGGGTGCTCCACCTGCTGGAAAAACGTTTCGTCGTCCACTTCGCAGTGTGCAAGTTGCGGAGTGAAAAGTTTTCTAACATGTCTGTGTAGCTCTGCGAAGTCACTGTTACAGTATTGCCAAGGCCATCTTCAAAAAAATATGGACCTATGATCCCTAATGAAGACATGGCGCACCACACAGTAACTTTTCCGGAGTGCAATGGTTGCTGATGCAATTCTCTAGGATTAACGCCACTCCAAAATCGAAAGTTCTGCTCGTTGACGTAACTGGAGAGATGGAAGTAGGCTTCATTACTCATCCAGAAACGGTTTACAATGTCCTCATCATGATTAATCATTTCCAAAAATTCTAAGCAGAACCGGGTTCGGCTCACATAATCTGTTTCGTTAAGGGCCTGAACCATTTGGATTTTGTAGGGGTGAAAGTGCTAATCTTTGTGTAAAATTCTTTTTACCAGTCTTTTTGAAATCCCAAGCGTAGCGCTTCCCTCAATGGCAACTCTTACACGTTTGATGTTTTCAGGTGTGCGCACAGTTTTTGGTCTCCTAGTTTTCTTTTTTCTCGTTGACGCCACCTTCTCAAAGTTCCCAACCCACTTTTTAATAGCACAGGCAGATGGCACCGTCCGATTTCGATTAATGTCGAAGTGGTAGCGGAATGGATGACGTGCTAACAGGTATGACCTAACGTTCTGATAAAATGCTCTGACAGTGTACGTACGATGCCGTGGGGTCCAACGTTCCATTATGACTAAATGCTATTTTGCGCCAAACGTAACTGACGCTGTTGTTGTTGTGGTCTTCAGTCCTGAGACTGGTTTGATGCAGCTCTCCATTCTACTCTATCCTGTGCAAGCTCCTTCATCTCCCGGTACTTACTGCAACCTACATCCTTCTGAATCTGCTCAGTGAATTCTTCTCTCGGTCTCCCTCTACGATTTTTACCCTCCACGCTGCCCTCCAACGCTAAATTTGTGATCCCTTGATGCCTCAGAACATGTGCTACCAACTGGTCCCTTCTTCTTGTCAAGTTGTGACACAAACTCCTCCCCAATTCTATTCAATACCTCGATCTAATCTTCAGCATTCTTCTGTAGCACCACATTTCGAAAGCTTCTATTCTCTTCTTGTCTAAACTATTTATCGTCCACGTTTCACTTCCATACATGGCTACACTCCATAGAAATACTTTCAGAAACGACTTCCTGACACTTAAATCTATACTCGATGTTAACAAATTTCTCTTCTTCAGAAACGCTTTCCTTGCCATAATTTATATCCTATCTACTTCGACCATCATCAGTTATTTTGCTCCCCAAATAGAAAAACTCCTATACTACTTTAAGTGTCTCATTTCCTAATCTAATTCCCTCAGCATCACCCGACTCGACTTAATTCGACTACATTCCATTATCCTCGTTTTGTTTTTGTTGATGTTCATCTTGTATCCTCCTTTCAAGACACTGTCCATTCCGTTCAACTGCTCTTCCAAGTCCGTTGCTGTCTCTGATAACTGAAGCTATCCCCTCCAAATCTCTGCGACGCAGCTTGATTCGCGCGCTTTATAAAATCGCTCGATATTAAGCTTCACCGTGTATTGTAATTAGCGGAATGGAAACACTGTTATGAAAAATTTGATGCAGACTTATGGTGGACTCACTGGCGTCGACGTCGAGCACCTGCACGCGGGGGTACGCCGTCTGCTGCACGTTGGCGACCAGGTTGCGGTTGGACAGCATGACGCCCTTGGGCAGCCCCGTGGTGCCGCTGGAGTAGGGCAGCAGGAAGAGGTGGTCGGCGCCCGTGCGCTGTGGCCTCAGGGCCCCGTCCAGGCTGGCGTCCCCCACCAGCTGGCCGAAGTCCGCCGCCCCCTCTGGAGTGGCTCCTGAGGTAGGCTGGGTGCTGGAGTAGGCCACCCCCACGGTGACCAGCAGCTGTGGCGGTTCCAGGCGCGCCTCCTGGAAGGCGCTGGACAGCGACGGGGCGAGCTCGGGGGTCGTCACAGCCGCAGAGGGCCGGCAGTCTCGCAGTTGTCGGCTCATCTCCCCTGTGGAGCACCGGCATTAGGTCAGCGTGCATGCTGAGACGTGTACAACTGGCAGCAATAACGTGAAAACAGCTCGTGTGATTTGGGAGAGCGAGCACTGCATCTAGTGCTGAAGCTGTGTGAACGGCTGTGACTCCACACAATTGCCTTCATACAGGGCGTCCAGAAAAGGGCTCCCTGATTTCAAAACTAAATATCTCGAAAACAAAGATCGATAGAGGATTGCAGTAAACGGTATGTTTATTGTGAAAGCTGTAAGAAGTTTATACAACAGTTTGAAATAATAGTTACAAAAGCTGCTAACAGATGGCGCTGTACGCTGTACAGCTCATATCAGCACACATAAGTGAAATAATCGTATGAAAACAATCGTTGCAAACAATCACATCACAATAATAGTTACAAAAGCTGCTAACAGATGGCGCTGTACGCTGTACAGCTCATATCAGCATACATAAGTGAAATAATCGTATGAAAACAAACGTTGCAAACAATCACATCACAATGTTTTCAAAATGTTCACCATTGGCATTACAGAGGTGGCGCAAACGAAGAATGAAATTCGCCATCGCATTTCGTAGTGTCTCAACCGAAATGGAATCACATGCCACAGAGATCGCCGATTCGAGCTCGTCCAGCGTGGCGGGATGCTTCGGGTGCACCACAAAAAAAGTCACAGGGAGTCAAATCCGGCGAATATGGAGGCCAATCCATGCCTGCACCAGTAAATTTGGGATATTCCAAAGCAATGACTCGATTCCCGAAGTATTCCTCAAGAAAGCGAAACACTTGTTCGGTCCGATGTGGTCGGGCTCCATCTTGCATAAACCATTCAGTACCTGGCCGATCCTCTAACGCTTGCTGTGTGGCGACAAATTGTCCCAAAATTGCAACGTAACGTGCACCAGTGACCGTTTCTCGAATGAAAAAAGGGCCAATAATGCCTCTGCTGCATACTGCAGCCCACACAGTAACTTTAGGAGAATACAGGGGTTTCGCTTCACAATGCCTCTGCTGCATACTGCAGCCCACACAGTAACTTTAGGAGAATACAGGGGTTTCGCTTCACAATGCCTCTGCTGCATACTGCAGCCCACACAGTAACTTTAGGAGAATACAGGGGTTTCGCTTCACAATGCCTCTGCTGCATTCTGCAGCCCACACAGTAACTTTAGGAGAATACAGGGGTTTCGCTTCACACCAATATGGCTTTTCGGAAGCCCAAAATCGCCAGTTCTGCTTATTCACGTATCCATTCAGGTGGAAGTGTGCTTCATCTGTAAACCAGATGCAGCCAACATCAAATCCTTCACCATCAATCATTGTGAGCATGTCATTAGCAAAGGCAACCCTTTGTTGCACAGCTCGTACGGGTATGGCCTGGTGCGTTTGAATTTTGAATGGAAACATGTGTAGGCTCTTTCTCAGTATTTTCTGCGTGCTGGAACGCTTCAAACCAGTCTCAGATGCAATTCTACGGACGGATGACACTGGATTTCGCTGAATAATTCCAGAAACTGTGGCGATATTTTCAGGCGTAACTGCGGTTTGCTTGCGGCCAACATGCCCCACTAGATCATCAGTTACGCTGCCTGTTCGTTGAAATTTTGCGAAGAGCGTACGAATGTTTTTCCCATCGGGTCCTTTTGGAACATTAAATCGTGCTTGAAAACTTCGCCTTGTTGCCGTAGGACTCTCTTCTAATCTGTGGTACACTAGCACCAGAAAAACGCGTTGTTCAATGGACTACATGGTTTTTAACTCTTCCTTCGGTACGCTAACCTCCTTTCACGTTTCAATAGTGGAACTGATCGCTCTGGGCTTCGATTCTTTATTTATACTATGCATTACGTATGGCGATTACAGCGCCATCTGTTAGCAGCTTTTGTAACTATTATTTCAAACTGCTGTATGAACTTCTTTCAGCTTTCACAATAAACATACCGTTTACTGCATTCCTCTGTCGATCTTTGTTTTCGAGATATTTAATTTTGAAATCAGGGAGTCCTTTTCTGGACACCCTGTACGAGGCTTTACTCAGATGTGGGTCCCGGTTTTGGGTTTGAGGGGGGTCACAGTTTGTTGCCATCTCTCCCCTGGTCCATGTATTACTTTACATCATTCCCACTTTTAACGTCGCCCAGATGCCTATGACTTTAACAGTAACATAAAACATGTAAAATGTTTCTAATATGATAGTAACAATTTATTTACATCAGTGGATATGGACAGCCTACATCAGTGGGGTAGATGGGGTTCCAGGTGGTGATGGAGGCCATAGTCATTTCTGGGAATGTAAGGCACAGTTGCAAGTGGCGATGGAGAGTGGAGGTCTTACTGGAGATGAAGGTGGAATTGCAGGTGGTGAGGCAGACTAGAGCACATGCTGATGGTGTAAGTGAAGCAGCAGGGGATAAACGAGAGTAGAGCTCATGATGGTGAGTTAGGCATGATTGCTAGTGGTGATGGGGAGTAGAACCCATACTGGCGCTGTAGGTGGAGTTGCAGATGGTATGGGAAGTAGAGCCCTCATGGGTGCTGTAGGCACAGTTCTAAAAATGTTCAAATGTGTGTGAAATCTTATGGGACTTAACTGCTAAGGTCATCAGTCCCTAAGCTTACACACTACTTAACCTAAATTATCCTAAGGACAAACATACACACCCATGCCCGAGGGAGGACTCGAACCTCCGCCAGGACCAGCCGCACAGTCCATGACTGCAGCGCCCGAGACCGCTCGGCTAATCCCGCTCGGCAGGCACAGTTCTACATCTACATTTCGTTCATTGAACCACCTTCTCAATAATTCTCTATTATTCCAATCCCGAACAGCGTCCAGAGAAAACGAACACCTATATCTTTCTGTGCGAGCTCTGATTCCATTATTTCATTATGATGATCGTTTCTCGTTACGTATATCGGCGTCAACAAAATATTTTCGCATTCGAAGTTGGTGATAGAAATTTTGTGAGAAGATCCCCCTTCAACGAGAAACTCCTTTGTTTTAATGATGTCCACACCAAGTCCTGTATCATTTATGTGATGTTCTCTGCCGTATTTCTCGATAATGCAAAACATGCCGCTCATCTTTGAGCTTTCTCGATGTACTCTGTTAATCCTATCTGGTAAGGGTCCCACATCGCGCAGCAATACTCCAAAAGAGAACGGACATGCGAAATGTAGATCTGTTGCATCTTCTAAGTGTTCAGCCAATAAGACACAGTCTTTGGTTCGACTTCCTCACAACATTTTTTATGTGTTCTTTCCAACTGAAGTTGTTCAGAATTCTAATTTTTAGGTATTTGGTTGAATTTACGGCGTTTAGATTCGATTGATTTATAGTGCAACTGAAGTTTAACGGATTCCTTTTAGCACTCATGTGGATGACCTCACACTTATTGAGTGTCAATTGCCAATTTTCGGACCATATGGATATCTTTTCAAAATCATTTTGCAGTTTGTTTTGATCTTCTGATGACTTTACCAGACGATAAACGACAGCCATATTTGCAAACAGTCTAAGACGGCTGCTCAGATTGTCTCCTAAATCGTTTATATAGATAAGGAAGAGCAGATCCTTATAACACTACCTTGGAGAACGGCAGAAATGACTTCCGTTTTACTCAATTTTCCGTTGGTTACTGCGAACTGTGACCTCTCTGACAACGAATCACCAATCCAATCGCGTAACTGTGATGATATTACATAAGCACACAATTTGATTAGAAGTAGCTTGTGAGGTACTGTCGAAAGACTCCTGGAAATCTAATAATACGGAATCGATTTTAAATTCCCTGTCAATAGCACTCAGCACTTCGTGTGAGTAAACGGTTTTCACGAGAACGTTGTTTCCTGTATCCGTGTTGACTGTGTGTCAATAGACCGTTCTCTTCGAGGTAATTCACACAACATATGTTCCAAAACCCTGCTGCATATCGATGTTAATGATATGGGCCTGTAAGCTACAGTCTGGAGCCGCGCGACCGCTACGGTCGCAGGTTCGAATCCTGCCTCGGGCATGGATGTGTGTGATGTGTTTAGGTTAGTTAGGTTTAAGTAGTTCTACTTTCCTGTATCCGTGTTGACTGTGTGTCAATAGACCGTTCCCTTCGAGGTAATTCACACAATATATGTTCCAAAACCCTGCTGCATATCAATGTTAATGATATGGGCCTGTAAGCTACAGTCTGGAACCGCGCGACCGCTACGGTCGCAGGTTCGAATCCTGCCTCGGGCATGGATGTGTGTGATGTCCTTAGGTTAGTTAGGTTTAAGTAGTTCTACGTTCTAGGGGACTGATGACCTTAGAAGTTAAGTCCCATAGTGCTCAGAGTCATTTGAACCATTTTTTTTTTTTTTTTTTTTTTTTTTGGGCCTGCAATTTAGTGGATTACTGCTACTACCTTTCTTGAATATTAGTGTGACCTGTGCAACTTTTCAGACTTCTGTCCAGGAGAGCGATAGTATATGATTTTTAATTACGGAGCTATTGCGTCAGCACACTCTGAAAGGAACCCAAGTGGTATACAGCCTGGACCGGAAGACTTGCATCTATTAAGTGATTTAAGTTGCTTCACTTCTCCGAGGATATTCACTTCTAATTCAGTTCTCGATTCGAATTCTGGAATCGGAAGGTTGTGTTTATTAACTCTACTTTAGCAGCACTGCCATCGATAGTAATTCCATTGCAGTCGTACAGAGAAGGCACTGATTACGTCTGGTTCAAAATGGCTCTGAGCACTATGGTACTTAACTTCTGAGGTCATCAGTCGCCTAGAACTTAGAACTACTTAAACCTAACTAACCTAAGGACATCACACACATCCATGGCCGAGGCAGGATTCGAACCTGTGCCGTAGCGGTCGCTCGGTTCCAAACTGTAGCGCCTAGAACCGCACGGCCACTCCGGCCGGCGGATTACGTGTCGCCGCTAGCGTACTTTATATACGACCAGAATATCTTTGGATTTTCTGCAACGTTTCGAGCTAAACTTTCATTGTGGAAACTATTATAAGCATGGAAGTCCACGCTGAATTCCGAGCTTCTGTAAAAGATCGCCAATCTTGGGTATTTTGCGTTTATTTAAATTTAGAATCTATTTTTGTTGTTTCTGCAACAGTGTTCTGACATGTTTTGTGCAGCAAGGGGGTCAGCTGCGTCGTTTGTTAATTTATTTGGTATAATCTGAGAACTGCGTCTATTAAATATTAGATTAACACACAGAAATTCAAAAAGTAAACTATCAGTGCACACAGATGAAACTATACAGGGTGTTACAAAAAGGTAAAACAAAAAGGTCCGGAAACGCTTAATTTCCATGTTAGAGCTCATTTCAGTTTCGTCAGTATGTACTGTACTTCCTCGATTCAGCGCCATGATTTCATACGGGATACTCTACCTGTGCTGCTAGAACATGTGCCTTTACAAGTACGACACAACATGTGGTTCATGCACGATGGAGCTCCTGCACATTTCAGTCGAAGTGATCGACGCTTCTCAACAACACATTCGGTGACCGATGGATTAGTAGAGGCGGACCAATTCCAAGGCCTCCATGCTTTCCTGACCTCAACCCTCTTGACTTTCATTTATGGGGGCATTTGAAAGCTCTTGTCTACGCAATTCCGTTACCAAATGTAGAGACACGTGCTCGTATTGTGGACGGCTGTGATACAATACGTCATTCTCCAGGGCTGCATCAGCGCATCAGGGATTCCATGCGACGGAGGGTGGATGCATGTATCCTGGCACCGAGGACATTTTAAACATTTCCTGTAACAAAGTGTTTGAAGTCACGCTGGTACGTTCTGTTGTTGTGTGTTTCCATTCCATGAGTAGTGTGATTTGAAGAGAAGTAATAAAATGAGCTCTAACATGGAAAGTAAGCGTTTCCGGACACATGTCCACATAACACATTTTCTTTCTTTGTGTGTGAGGAATGTTTCCTGAAAGTTTGGCCGTACCTTTTTGCTGCTTGTGTCAGCCGGCTGCTGCTGCCTGACCGATGGTGATGAAGAGTAGAGGCTTTATTGGAAATGCAGGTGGAGTTGCAGGTGGTGGTGGAGAGTAGAGCCCTTACTGGTGTTGAGGCTCGAGCAGCAGAGTCCTTACTGGTGGTGCAGGTGGTGATGGAGAGTGCAGCCCTTGCTACGGTATGGATAGAGCTTCAGGTGACGATGGAGAGTGCAGTACTTTTTGAGGAAGTAGGCTTGATTGTGTGATGGAGGGTTGAGCCCTTACAGGGGGAAGAAGTTGTGAAGTTGTAGGTGGCAATGGACTCTAGACCTCATATAAGTAGTACAGGTAGGGTTACAGGTAACGACATAGAGCCCATACCTGTTGTGTAGGGTTAGTTGCATGTCTTACTGGTCATGTAGGCTGGGTAGCAGGCAGTAGAGCCTGTAGTGGTAGTGTGGGCTCATTACACAAAGTGATGGAGACTGGAGTCCTTACCAGTGGTGTAGGCAGGGTTGCAGGTGGCGATGGACACGCCCGCCTCGTTGGCACCGAGGATGATGGCCAGGAATTCGGGGCAGTTGGGGAGCAGCACGAAAAGCACGTGGCCCGGACCCAGACCGGCCTTCTGGAGGGCTGCCGCGAACCTCCGGGAGGCCGTTCTCAGCTGGGAGTACGTGTAGCGGCGGCCCGTCACTGCGCACTCCTGTGTAGACACAGGATTGACAAGAGCAAACGAGTTCGACCACAGGCTGCCAGACGGAAATTTCGTACAGCAAGATAGGGCTAGAAATTTACCGTATTGGGCAGTGTAAATCAAAAATTACCCATCACATGGACATTATGTGTGCATCCCATAACAACCTATTTGCCAATTTACCCAAATATAGAGTTTTCTCCTTGCTTGTCTGCTTCTCTCGTGAAGCACAGAAATCTTGAGAAGTACCTCTAAAAATGCCTCTACTTTATTCTCTTGTTGTTCTTGTCTTCAGTCCTGAGACTGGTTTGATGCAGCTCTCCATGCTACTCTATCCTGTGCAAGCTGCTTCATCTCCCAGTACCTACTGCAGCCTACATCCTTTTGAATCTGCTTAGTGTATTCATCTCTTGGTCTACGATTTTTACCCTCCACGCTGCCCTCCAATACTAAATTGGTGATCCCTTGATGCCTCAGAACATGTCCTACCAACCGATCCCTTCTTCAAGTCAAGTTGTGCCACAAACTTCTCTTCTCCTCAATCCTATTCAATACCTCATCATTAGTTATGTGATCTACCCATCTAATCTTCAGCATTCTTCTGTAGCACCACATTTCGAAAGCTTCTATTCTCTTCTTGTCCAAAGTATTTATCGTCCATCTTTCACTTCCATACATGGCTACACTCCATACAAATACTTTCAGAAACGATTTCCTGACACTTAAATCTATACTCGATGTTAACAAATTTCTCTTCTTCAGAAACGCTTTCCTTGCCATTGCCAGTCTACATTTTATATCCTGTCTACTTCGACCATCATCAGTTATTTTGCTCCCCAAATAGCAAAACTCCTTTACTACTTTAAGTGTCTCATTTCCTAATTCCCTCAGCATCATCCGACTTAATTCGACTACATTCCATTATCCTCGTTTTGCTTTTGTTGATGTTATATCCTCCTTTCAAGACACTATCCATTCCGTTCAACTGCTCTTCCAAGTCCTTTGCTGTCTCTGACAGAATTACAATGTCATCGGCAAACCTGAAAGTTTTTATTTCTTCTCCATGAATTTTAATACCTACTCCGAATTTTTCTTTTGTTTCCTTCACTGCTTTCTCAATATACAGATTGAATAACATCGGGGATAGGCTACAACCTTGTCTCACTCCCTTCCCTTATTCTCTTAATATTTTTTAAGTAGATTATTGCTTCATGATTTACCCCTTCTGGCATAAATGTAAAGGCATTGCGAATAATCTCACATATCTGGCTGTGTAATTTCCCTGTACCTAAGGTGCAGTGACATGCCATATAGTACAGAGACAGCGTAAACCGGTCGGCAGGTAACAACAAAGCAATAGACTCGCCCAGTGCTCAGAACGAGAATTACTTGGCACATGCTCTAACAGTGTGCAGAGACGTGCCTGAGTTATTTTCTGCCACAGCCTGTCTGGTAATACAGGTATTGTGCCAGCCAGCACCGAGCAGAGGTCGGCTTACCATGGCGACCCTGTCAGGATATCGGTCGAGGTGCATCCAGGCGTACTCGTAGAACGGCACGTCGGGGATGTCGACGTCTGGGTAGGGCGACCTCAGCACCCCGGGGGCGGCGGCGGCGGCAGTGGTGGGGGTAGCCAGGCTTCTGGAGACCGAGAGGGCAGCCGTGGGCGACGCCCTCCTCCTCACAGGCGGAGTGTACGCCAGAAAGCGGCACAATCCACGGGCCAGCATGGCGGCCGACATGTCCTGCAGCGAGACACGACACTGGTCACTCACTCAGTCACTGATTCACCCGTGTCATTCAGTCATTCATACATCGATCTCCATAAATCTCACCATAATGGAGTGCCTTTAGGGACGTGGATCGGAACAAGTTGTACTGGGTGTTTCAGTTAAGGGTTTTGACTGTAATCTGAAAATAGTAAGTGAAAGGAAAATTTATTTAGATAGCTGGAAGTAAGAAACGTTACTCTTCCTGTGGAGCTATGACCGTACTTCTCTTGCCATAGCGTTACAGCAACGAGTTATAATTTTTTAACAGAACTGTACAGTTTCCTACAATGTAGTAGAAGTATTTATCCAGATATGTTGAAATCAATTTAAATCGAATTTCTGTCAGTTGTGATTAGCGAGCTAATTCGCAGTTCTGCAATGGCACTGTGCTTTTCTACTGCTGAATATGCTTCTCCAGTCTGGTACAGGTCATCTCATGCCGGACAAGTAGACATTGCTCTCAACGAAACCTGCAGGTTGATCACAGGTTGCTTAAGACATACCCCAACTGATAAGCTCTACTGCCTGGCTGGGATAGCGCCACCATGGATACGCAGAACAGTGGCTGCCGACAAGGAGAGACTGAAAGTGGAACAGGACACTGCCCATCCGCTGCACGGACATAATCCACCACAGCAACGGCTGAGATCGCGAAAGAGCTTCCTGAGAACATCCGAGAAGCTCACCATTTCACCAGAGAAGGCAAGGCTGGAGTTAGGGAAGAAGTCGACGCCTCACCTGCAGACTCCAGAAGCTGGAGAACTGCCACCTGGACACAACGAGAGCTGGCTGGTGTGGAAATCTTTAAACAGATTACGATCAGGAGTTGGACGATCCAGAGACAACCTGAAGAGATGGGGCTTCATAACAGAAGATACGTCCTGTGATTGTGGACAAGAACAAACCACAAGCCACATGCTCCAGTGCCTTTTGTGCCCTACATCCTGCACGAAGATTGAACTCCTGCAAACCACTCCAAGCTCCTTGGAGGTTGCAAAGTACTGGGCACATGTAATATAAATACAATTTGTGTGTGTATATTTATTGATGTGTATGGCAACTGTAAATTTGTATGCTTCTGATTCGAGAATCAATAAATTAGCGAGCTAGAAACATTAGAAGTTTCAATGGTGGATGCATCATGGTGTACATGATTCGATGTATTCCAGTGCATATTTTGGTGGCACAGCATTCATTTAAGTGAGGTGTCCAAACGAGTGCCCATTTCTCTGTGCGTAGCACTCATTGCGCCTTCTAAACGATCTGCAGACGAGACGTAATGATGTCACTGGTGTCTCAGAGCGACGACCTCCCGTGATAGAATGGAATGTACTTGCTGTGTGAGGTAAGTCATGACTCCTGGTCCAGAAGAAAATGTGTTACGCACTGTTGGTGACAATTGTATCACCGGTAGCTCGTGCATTGCATTATCTCTGAACACAAACCAAACAAGTGTTTTGGGCATTTTGCAGGGACAAAGAGTTATACCCTTATCACGCATAGAGAGTTCATTCTCTGCGGGCAGTGTACTTCTCATGCTTATTCGATCTTGCAAATGTGCAGGAGTCCGATTTTTCGCTGCTTTCGTGTTTTTTACAGACGAGACCATTTTTAAAGGGAGTGCGTGATGGGCAGAAGGAATCGATGTTTCTGGGATGAGGAAACCAACAAGCAGTGGTGTGTCGATCCTATCAGTACAACTTGGCTGTGAATATCTGGAGCGGTACTGTAAGCGATTACATAATTGTCCTTACGTTCTTCTCAATGAATCGAACAGAGCTGTGTGCAAAACGTTCAAAATGTCCTCTCACAGTTATTACAAGATGTGCTGCCGAAAAATGAATATTACAGGCTCTTTCACTGTTCCAGAAATATTTTCACAGAAATAAACGTAATCGGTGTGACAGACCTAGTTATTCGTGTTTATGTATAGGCTAAACGATTATTCGTAAGTACCTCCAGGGTTTCCGAAGACCACTGCACGAATACTACGAGACACACTGAAAATTAAACGTATCAGTGGACAGACCACCCCTCCAAGTTTTGATTCGTAATACGTGCCATGATACAGTCGCAGAAAGGCCGGTTGGGTACTGCATTCAGCGTCTCATTTCCTAATTTAATTTCCACAGCATCGCCTGATTCAATTCGGCTATATTCCAGTATCCTCTTGTTTTAGTTTCGTTGACGTTCAACTTATAACACCTTTTCGAGACACTATCAGTTCCGTTTAACTGCTCTTCTAACAAGGAACTCCTTGAGTGCGGTGTCGTAAATTCAATCCTAAGTAAGGCTCATTAGTATTGTGTTAAAAATTGCGTCAGGAAAAATATCAGCTGCTAATGACTCACTATGTGCATCAGGAGGGCGACAGAAAATGAGTCTCCGGGAGGTGCAGAGGTCAACCTTTTATGAGATGTACGTATTACACTTCTAAAATGGACACCGTCGACATTCAAGAAATGTTGAAAACAAACCATTAACTTGCACCGTGAACACCGAATGAAAATAGGCACGCCACAATGATCACAAAGTTTCGCACCATCGAAATCGAAGACGAACTCCTTGCGAGCCACAAACCGTGCAGGGCGTTCAGCTAGGTACCCGCTCTTAAAGAATCCTTACAGAATCGTATTGATGTAACGGGGCCAGGAGATCTGATAGAATGTGATGGCATGCAAGCGAATGCCCAACAGTCTGTCGCGGACATTGCTGTGAAACCAGCTGTCACTGAAGGCGCAGCTGCAGATACTGCGATGATACGTTTTATAGACACGGAAAAAACAAACATCCAGAAGCTAAGTTGGTTCATTGGTTACAGATGGTATCAACTACAATGTCACACCTTTTCAGGAGGGATAGTTTGATCTAAAGGAGTATGACTTTTCAAAATGGCTCTGAGCACTACGGGACTCAACTGCTGTGGTCATAAGTCCCCTAGAACTTAGAACTACTTAAACCTAACTAACCTAACATCACACACATCCATGCCCGAGGCAGGATTCGAACCTGCGACCGTAGCGGTCGTGCGGTTCCAGACTGTAGCGCCTTTAACCGCTCGGCCACTCCGGCCGGCAGTATGACTTTTATACGCAGACCAGGAACCAAGCAAAAGCAAGTTATTTTGACCAAATAGTGGCGAAAAGCGGTGCACATACCGTAGTTGTAGTTCCACTGCACCCCGTTTCCCACTATTGCTTGCTTTGACGTAAATATTCCCCACTGCCCTTGCAAGATCACGCACACGAGAAACAATCGTAGGGGGCAAAGCACGTCCAACTTCTCGCAGCACAATAAATAACTGTCCATTCAATTTACCAAACAGATTAATAGTTGGCATAGTTGAATACGAATGCGTTAAGGCATTGATGTTAATTCACCTTGACACAGCTCTCTAAGTACTTCTAATTTTCAGGGTTGCTTTCATGTGCATTTACTATTCAAATCCCGATTGGTCGAAGTCCCGATCAGGCCATGAAGACCCAACGGAACCGACCGGCCGCCGTGTCATCCTCAGGCCACAGGCGTCACCGGATGCGGATATGGAGGGTCATGTGGTCAGCACACCGCTCTCCCGGCCGTATGTCAGTTTCCGAGACCGGAGCCGCTACTTCTCAGCCGAGTAGCTCCCCAGTTTTGCTGACAAGGGCTGAGTGCAGCCCGCTTGCCAACAGCGCTCGGCAGACCGGGTGTTCACCCATCCTAGTGCTAGCCCAGCTGATGGGAACCGGTGTTACCACTGCGCCCACTACCATACACATCCTGTAAATTAAACCGAGCAGTTCAAACGCGCAAACACCAGTTTTTGTAGCAAGTGAGCTTTGTCCTCGCTTGAATATCCACAGTTTTTCCTATACGCTATACGGTCATAGTGATGCATACTTGTTCGAAATCAGTTCATAATTGTTTTTTTTTTTTTTTTTTTTTTTTTTTTAGTATTCCGCGGACGATCTTCTTGTACGTAATTACGTTTAGTACTCGCTCCTTGGACAACGATTGCCCTTTACTGGGTTTCACTGGAGACGGGATTTGTGACCCCCTGTCCGACAAGGATAATGAACTACATGTCTAGACACGTGTTTCAATGTCACTTCCACTTTTAAGCACGTATCGTCATCACTCTACTCCTCATGCACATTGTGCTCACAGTCGAGCGTATACGACACCATACACTACTGGCCATTAAAATTGCTACGCCATGAAGATGAAATTCTACAGACGCGAAATTTAACCGACAGGAAGAAGATGCTGCGATATGCAAATGATTAGCTTTTCAGAGCATTCACACAAGGTTGGCGCCGGTGGCCACACCTACAACGTGCTGACACGAGGAAAGTTTCCAACCGATATCTCTTAGACAAACTGCAGTTGACCGGTGTTGCCTGGTGAAACATTGTTGTGACGCCTCGTGTAAGGAGGAGTAATGTGTAGCATCACGTTTCCGACTTTGATAAAGGTCGGGCTGAAGCCTATCGCGATTGCGGTTTATCGTATCGCGACATTGCTGCTCGCGTTGGTCGAGATCCAATGACTGTTAGCAGAATATGAAATCGGTGGGTTCAGGAGGGTAATACGGAACACCGCGCTGGTTCCTGGCTCAACCCTGAGATAGCAAGTTCTCAGATATTTAGTGAGGGTTGTAACGTGTATCGGAAAGACAGATTAGATATCGTAGGAGGTGGTGTCTTCATTGCGGTTGACAGAGATATTGTGTCTACTGAGGTCGAAGCAGAGTGTGATTGTGGAGTTATCTGCACACGTTTAACAGGGCTAGGGGAAATAAAGTTAATTGTGGGGTGTTATAACCGGCCACCAGGTTCCACCGTGACAGTTCTAGATTCATTGAATGGGAGTCTACATTCTGTATCGCAGAAGTACCCGGATCATGCTATATTAGTCGGAGGCGACTTCAACCTACCTAGTACAGACTGGGATGTCTATGGATTCATTACAGGTGGTACAGACAATCCGTCGTGTGAATTACTTTTGAACACATTATCCGACAACTGTCTTGAGCAGCTAAATCGACAGCCAACGCGTAATGGAAATATTTTAGATCTGGTAGCCACGAACAGACCAGACCTCATCGACGGTGTCAGTGTTGAGACAGGGATTAGTGATCATGATGTTGTCATTACGACTATGGTTACGAAAGTTAAAAAGTCGGTCAAGAAGGCTAGGAGAGTATTCTTACTAGAAAGAGCAGATAAGCAGGTGTTAGCATCCCACTTAGTAAATGAATCGACTTCACTCGCTTCCGGTACGATGGACGTGGAAGAACAATGGGCAAATTTTAAACACATTGTAAATCACGCAATGGACAAGTATGTGCCGAAAAAGTGGGTTACGGATGGAAAAGACCCACCGTGGTTTAACAGTGCAATTCGGAGAATGCTCAGGAAGCAAAGGCAGTTGCACTCGCGGTACAAGAAAGATCGGGAGAATGAAGACAGGCAAAAGTTAGTAGAGCTTCGTGCTGCTGTAAAAAGAGCGATGCGCGAAGCATTCAACCACTACCACCGTCATACCTTAGCAAAAGATCTTGCTGAAGACCCAAGGAAATTCTGGTCTTACGTAAAATCGGTAAGCGGGTCGAAGGCTTCCATCCAGTCACTCACTGATCAGTCTGGCCTGGCAACGGAAGACAGCAAAACGAAAGCTGAAATTTTAAATTTAGCATTTGAGAAATCTTTCACGCAGGAGGATCGTACAAACATACTGCCGTTTGAGTCTCGTACAGATTCCCGTATGGAGGACACAGTGATAAACATCCCTGGGGTTGTGAAGCAGCTGAACGTGTTGAAAATAAATAAATTGCCAGGTCCTGATGGGATTCCAATTTGGTTTTACAGAGAGTACTCTACCACATTGGCTCCTTATTTAGCTTGCATTTATCGCGAATCTCTTGCCCAACGTAAAGTCCCGAGCGACTGGAAAAAAGCGCAGGTGACGCCTGTATAAAAGAAGGGTAGAAGGACGGATCCTCAAAATTACAGACCAATATCCTTAACATCGGTTTGTTGCAGGATTCTCAAACATTCTCAGTTCGAATATAATGAATTTCCTTGAGAGAGAGAAGTTGCTGTCCATGCATCAGCACGGCTTTAGAAAGCATCGCTCCTGCGAAACGCAACTCGCCCTTTTTTCACATATCTTGCGAACCGTGGTTGAAGGGTATCAGACGGATGCCATATTCCTTGACTTCCGGAAAGCGTTTGACTCGGTGCCCCACTGCAGACTCCTAACTAAGGTACGAGCATATGGGATTGGTTCCCAAGAGTGTGAGTAGCTCGAAGACTTCTTAAGTAATAGAACGCAGTACGTTGTCCTCGATAGTGAGTGTTCATCGGTGAGGGTATCATCTGGAGTGCCCCAGGGAAGTGTGGTAGGTTCAAATGGCTCTGAGCACTATGGGACTCAACTGCTGTGGTCATCAGTCCCCTAGAACTTAGAACTACTTAAACCTAACTAACCTAAGGACATCACACACACCCATGCCCGAGGCAGGATTCGAACCTGCGACCGTAGCAGCAGCGCGGCTCCGGACTGGAGCGCCTAGAACCGCACGGCCACCGCGGCCGGCTTGTGGTAGGTCCGCTGTTGTTTTCTATCTACATAAATGATCTTTTGGATAGGGTGGATAGCAATGTGCGGCTGTTTTCTGATGATGCTGTGGTGTACGGGAAGGTGTCGTCGTTGAGTGATTGTAGGAGGATACAAGATGACTTGGACAGGATTTGTGATTGGTGTAAAGAATGGCAGCTAACTCTAAATATAGATAAATGTAAATTAATGCAGATGAATAGGAAAAAGAATCCCGTAATGTTTGAATACTCCATTAGTAATGTAGCGCTTGACACAGTCACGTCGATTAAATATTTGGGCGTAACATTGCAGAGCGATATGAAGTGGGACAAGCATGTAATGGCAGTTGTGGGGAAGGCGGATAGTCGTCTTCGGTTCATTGGTAGAATTTTGGGAAGATGTGGCTCATGTGTAAAGGAGACCTCTTATAAAACACTAATACGACCTATTCTTGAGTACTGCTCGAGCGTTTGGGATCCCTATCAGGTCGGATTGAGGGAGGACATAGAAGCAATCCAGAGGCGGGCTGCTAGATTTGTTACTGGTGGGTTTGATCATCACGCGAGTGTAACGGAAATGCTTCAGGAACTGGGGTGGGAGTCTCTAGAAAGGAAGCGTTTTTTTCGTGAATCGCACTGAGGAAATTTAGAGAACCAGCATTTGAGGCTGACTGCAGTACAGTTTTACTGCCGTCAACTTACGTTTCGCGGAAAGACCACAAAGATAAGATAAGAGAGATTAGGGATCGTACAGAGGCATATGGGCAGTCATTTTTCCCTCGTTCTGTTTGGGAGTGGAACAGGGAGAGAAGATGCTAGTTATGGTACAAGGTACCCTCCGCCACGCACCGTATGGTTGATTGCGGAGTATGTATGTAGATGTAGATGTAGATCCCAACGGCCTCGTATCACTGGCAGTCGAGATGACAGGCATCTTATCCGTATGGCTGTAACGGATCGTGCAGCCCCGTCTCGATCCATGAGTCAACAGATGGGGACGTTTGCAAGACAACAACCATCTGCACGAACAGTTCGACGACGTTTGCAGCAGCATGGAGTATCAGCTCGGAGACCATGGCTGCGGTTACCCTTGACGCTGCGTCACAGACAGGAGTGCCTGCGATGGTGTACTCAACGACGAACCTGGGTGCACGAATGGCAAAACGTCATCTTTTCGGATTAATCCAGGTTCTGTTTACAGCATCATGATGGTCGCATCCGTGTTTGGTGACATCGCGGTGAACGCACATTGGAAGCGTGTATTTGTATGCCCATACTGGCGTATCACCCGGCGTGATGGTATGAGGTGCCATTAGTTACACGTCTCGGTCACTTCTTGTTCGCATTGACGGCACTTTGAACAGTGGACGTTACATTTCAGATGTGTTACGACCCGTGGCTCTACCCTTCATTCGAAAATATTCGACTGCTGCCCTGGCCACCACGTTCTCGAGATCTCTCACCAATTGAAAATGTCTGGTCAATGGTCGCCGAGCAACTGGCTCGTCACAATACACTAGTCACTATTCTTGATGAACTGTGGTATCGTGTTGAAGCTGCATGGGCAGCTGTACCTGTACACGCCATCCAAGCTCTGACTCAATGGCCAGGCGTATCAAGGCAGTTATTACGGCCAGAGGTGGTTGTTCTGGGTACTGATTTCTCAGGATCTATGCACCCAAATTGCGTGAAAATGTAATCACATGTCAGTTCTAGTATAATATATTTGTCCAATGAATACCCGTTTATCATCTGCATATCTTTTTGGTGTAGCAATTTTAATCGCCAAGAGTGTATATTCCACTGCCTCATCTAGCAGAAACGCTAATATTTCAGCTGCCCCTTCTTTCTCACTCTGCGAAATTCCTCGGATTCCGTTCTGACGAAACGTGAACTTCGGCAACTGCTGCTGAAGCTATAACGCAAAGTCTGCTTCCTGTCAGCATCACCACCACTGTGGCACTGGCGTGAGCTGCTCGTCGACTAAGCAGTCCCACAACGCTCTCCAGCCTCGTGCTCTGAACGCCCTTGGATACCTCCAATCCCGCCCATGTTGCCGTTAGCAGCCAATATTTTGGTTGCATGGTAGACAAAAATGGCTCTGAGCACTATGGGACTTAACTTCTGAGGTCATCAGTCCCCTAGAACTTAGAACTACTTAAACCTAACCAACCTAAGGACATCACACACATCCATGCCCGAGGCAGGATTCGAATCTGCGACCGTAGTGGTCGCGCGTTTGCAGACTGTAGCGCCGAGAACCGCTCGGCCACCTCGGCCGGCTATGGTAGACAATTGTGGGGCATCGAATGCTGTAAACATCATTGGCATTTTGCGATCTCACACTCGAGGGGTTCCTTCTAAGTCCCTGACTGTAGCTGAGAAAATTATAATGTCACTGGCAAACTTGAAACTTCAATACTCGAACCAAATTTCTCCTTGAGTTTCTTTACTGCTTGCTCAATGTAGAGATTGAATAACACCGGGTGTAGGCAACAACCCTGACTCACTCCCCTCTCAACTTTGGCTTCGCTTTAATATCCTACAGCTCATACACTGAAGCGCCAAAGAAACTGGTATAGTAATGCGTATTGCCGGCCGGTGTGGCCATGCGGTTCTAGGGGACTGATGACCACATATGTTAAGTCCCATAGTAAAAAAATAAATAAAAAAAAGAGAGAGAAAAAAATTATGCGTATTCAAATACAAAGACACGTGAACAGGCAGAATACGGCACTGCGGTCGGCAACTCCTACATAAAACAAAAGGTGTCTGGCGCAGTTGATAGATCGGTTACTGCTGCTACAATGGCAGGTTATCAAGATTTCAGTGAGTTTGAACGTGGTGCTATAGTTGGCGCACGAGCCATGGGACATAGCATCTCTGAGGTAGCGATGAAGTGGGGATTTTCCTGTACGACTATTTCACGAGTGTACCGTGAATACCAGGAATCCGGTAAAACATCAATCCTCCGACATCGCTGCAGCCGCAAAAGATCGTGCAAGAACGGGACCAATGACGATGGAAGAGAATCGTTCAACGTGGCAGAAGTGCAAATCTTCCGCAAATTGCTGCAGATTTCAATACTGAGCCATTAAGAAGTGTCACCGTGCGAACCAGTCAACGAAACTAATCGATATGGGCTTTCAGAGCCGGGTCAACACCGACATTGGACTGTTGATGACTGGAAATATGTTTCCTGGTCGGACGAGTCTCGTTTCAAATTGCATAGAATAGATGGACGTGTACGGGTATGGAGACAATCTCATGAATCAATGGACCTTGTACGTCAGGAGGGGACTGTTCAAGCTAGTGTAGGCTCTGTAATGGTGTGGGGCGTGTGCAGCTGGAGTGATATGGGATCCGTGATACGTCTAGATACGACTCTGACAGGTGACACGTGCGTAAGCATCCTGTCTGACCACCTTCATCCACTCATGTCCACTGTGCCATCCGACGAACTTGGGCAATTCCAGTAGGACAATGCGACAATCCAGACTTCCAGAATTTCTAGAGTGGCTCCAGGAACACTCTTCTGAGTTTAAACACTTCCTCTGGCCACCAAACTCCCCAGACGTGAACATTATTGATCATATCTCTGATGCCTTGCAATGTGCTGTTCAGAAGAGACCTCCAACGCCTCGTACTCTTCCGGATTTACGGAGAGTCCTGCCGGATTCATGGTGTCAATTCCCTCCAGCACTACTTTATACATTAGTCGAGTCCATGCCACGCCATGCTCTTGGGAGCCCTACACGATCTTAGAGAGGTGTACCAGTCTCTTTGGCTCTTCAGAGTATAACTGCATTCTGGTTTCTGTAAAAGTCGTAAATAACCTTTGTTCCTCGTATTTTACCACAGCTGCCTTCATAATTCCAGTCAACATTTTCGAAAGCTGTCCCTAAATTCTACAAGTGCTGGAAATGTAGGTTTGCTTCAACCTATCTTGTAAGGGGGGAGCAAGAGGAGCGTACGTCTCTTAATGTAGTCTGGGATACGGAGTTTTTAATTATTACAGGATTCTCTCGAATTTCTTGCAATGATTGTCGGTGAAGATGCTAAACTGTAAATAAACACTGCCGTACATGATGGGAAATACTGTGACCTTAGCGATGGCTACGAGTCTTGTGTTGTTGTTTTTTTTTCGTATTCACGCCGTTAACGAGGAATTATGCTGATTCTTTGACGTTCTCGCTGTTTCGGCGTTAAGAGTGTGTGGACCTTTATAGAACATCGCTAAAATAGTGCCCTCAATCTTTTCTCTGTCCCATCTCCGCACAGCCCTCTGGCAGCTGTCAGAAGGAACCGGTTCAGCGTGCTGACGTGGTGGCGCTATACCCCCGTGCCCATCACGTGTCCTCAAGAACGCCCCCGTCTTGCTGCAGAATGGAATCTCAACAGCAGTCGACCGATTGTCTGTAGAGGAGAAGACCCTTAGTGGCTTACAAATTCTACTTTCAGTTTTACACTGCAGGACTACTGCAGTAGACTCTAGTGAGCACAGCTGTCTCTAAGTTATCTGTGAGTCCAAATGCTTCAGGCGAAGTAGAAAATATCATTTTATGCCTACAATGGCCGGAAAAAAGTGTGAAATTTCAAAGTCACAAAGGTGTCCACTCCAGCAGATGGAACCTTCTCAACTGCATGAAATGTAACACAGCACCACTTGCAGTCGTAGACCTGCGAATTGGGCAGTCGAGTTGGCGTGGTTGCTGAATAACGTGATCAAGTGGGAAGATAAGGATTGACTTGGTTCAGTCCTGGGCTGTTAAAAGTGGATTCTACCGGCTCATTTGAGAGTGATCGTAGAAGATTTCTCATGTTCCTCTGGCAGGTGAAGTGGTTTCTTCTGTATAAATTGATTAATTTTCCAGATCATATCATAAAGTCTGGTACAAAAGGATCCACTCCGAAGGTGATAAAAGAGGGAGAGTGCAATTATTCTCATTTGTAACTGAAACTGTTGTGAATGCTGATTAATTTACTTTAAATGAAGTGATATTCATTTACTTTAGTAGAATGAATAAAAATGAGCTTCAGGCGAGAAATTCGTTGTTGGCTAATGACGCTTTTGGTGACGAATGACCGTTTATGTAGTTAATGTCCATATAAAAGAAACTAATTTCTAAAAGGTTAACCCCATTATGCATTGAGATGTAGGCTAGATTTTTAAGAATAATAAAATAACTAAGGATAAGCACATATAGTGCTCGATCATTGCATCACCAAACTCATCGTTTCCAGCTTAAGATAAATGGCTAGAATTTACTTGAATTGTTTAATTGAAACAAGAGAACTTAGAGGATGGTCGTTTTGCAAAAGAAAGAAGATATTATTTTTCCAAGACTTTGCCTTTTCATGAGTTGAACAGTTGTTTGCTATTCCTTGAATAGAACTGCATCATTTTACAAACACTTTAACTAAGATAAATGTTATATGGAAGCCCACAGGTAGGAATAGCATGCCCCTTCGGGACTTTTCAATCAGATTCAAAAGTTCACCCTTGTGTCTTTATCAAAAGACATTTTTATTGCTCACAGACCCTAGGATACACTTTACGTATTCAAGCCAATTTTCAAAACACAGTTCCTTTAATTTGAGTTATGCTAGACAACATCAAAAAATAGAAATTGTGTAAGTGATGAAATAAATCCATTAACTTCGTCAGATGTGCTTTGTAAGCAAAGGAAGTGTTGTGGATGACGTTAACTCTAACAAGCCTTCTTCTGAAAGTTTACAATGTGTTCCTCCACTTCGAGGAGTATTAATGTCTGTTATTTTTGTTGTATGCAACAGCGTTTTTTAAATTGTTCTCACTTTTCACAGTTTCTGATTTTTAATTTTAGTTTCAGGTCGCACTATGTGACCACAAATAACATTTTTATAAATGACTTCTAACGTTATTTCATAGCCCATTGGATACACTAGATTTAATAGCATGAGGATGAAGTTCTAAATCGTTGAATCAAGATGGTGCTGTTATGATCATATTGAAAACACGAAAAAATGTACTTTGCATGTACAAATGAACATACTTACTGTTTGGTTATGGAAGTTATCGATTTTAAAAATATTAATTGGATAACTATCAACTGTTTGAGGTACAGTAAGTTTTGTGTAATTATTGATAAATTTAGTTCCTGGAGCATGACATGATTTCAAAACTCATCGAACTGGCCACATAAGAAATTACAGTATCAGAATTTGGTTGGAAAAATTTCTGCGGCGCCCATGCTGGTAAGACAAGTCATAGGGTGCTGTAGCTTATTGCAGGGATTCTCAAATTTTTTCCATCGCGTCCCCTTTCTGAAACATAGGCGGCCATAGGAGGTATTTAGAAGAATGTTCCTGGAGCCACTCTGTACAAAATTCTTCATGTGTGGGGTTCGCATTACCCTGCTGGAATTGACCAAGTCCGTCGGAATGCACATGGACATGAATGGATGCGGGTGAACAGACAGGATGCTTACGTACGTGTCACCTGTCAGACTCGTATCTAGAAGTATCGGGGGTCCCATATCACTCCAACAACACACACCCCGCCCCATTACAGAGCCTCCAACAGCTTCTACATTCCCCTGCTGACATACAGGCTCCAGGTATTCATGAGGTTGTCTCCATACCCGTACACGCCCATCAGCTCAATACAATTTGAAACGGGACTCGTCCGACCAGGCAACATGTTTCCAGTCATCGACAGGCGAGGCGAAAACTTTGTGTCGTGCAGTCGTCAAGAATACACGAGTGGGCCTTTGGCTCCGAAAGCCCATACCGATGAGTTTCGTTGAAAAGTTCGCACGCTGACACTTCTTGATGGCCCAGCATTGAAATCTCCAGCAATCTGCGGAAGCGTTGCACTTCTGTCTGAACGATTCTCTTCAGTCGTCGTTGGTCCCGTTCTTGGAGAATCTTTTTGCCCACAGCTATGTCGGAGATTTGATGTTTTACCGGATTCCTGATATTCACGGTAGACACGTGAAATGGTCGTACGGGAAAATCCCCACTTCATCGCTTCCTCCGAGATGCTGTGTCGCATCGCTCGTGCGCCGACTATAATACCTCATTCAATCTTATTTAAATCTTGATAACCTGCCATTGTAGCAGCAGTAACCGATCTAACAACTGCCTCAGACACTTTTTGTTTTATACAGGCGTTGCCGACCGCAGCGCCGTATTCTGCTTGTTTACATATCCTTGTATTTGAATACGCATGCCTAAACAAGTTTATTTGGCGGTTCAATGTATTACTCGCGACTTTTAATAGAAATGAGAATCAGACGCTAGCAATTTGTTTCTGAGAAGTCTTTTTCTTATTACCCGCTGCCCCCCTCCCGCCCCCAGGAAGTCTGCCCTAGTGGGTTGAACCTGATGAAGTGGGGAGTGGGGAGAGCCTCACAGAACCAGGCTAGAGTCATCCACCACGCTGGCCAGCATTGCACTGTAGAGCCAGCGTGCGTCCCGTGCGAGGGGAACCAGCTGACTGTCGAGTGCGCAGAGTTGAGGAATACCCCAGCCGAGAGCGTGTTGAGCGGCCACGACCCCATCTGGCGGTGTGCCTTACTCGTCGGCGGCAATGGTCAGGTGTGGCCACGCCGATTAAGAGGCCGACGACGAACGTGCCGGAGCCTCAGTTTACCTTTAGAGCTGTCTAGTTGCAGCCATCTGAGCGGCTCGCGTTATCTCTGTGTGTTGTTTCTCGGCTGGTGCATTTTAATTGCTCGCGTATCTGGCTTTTTATCTCCATAGAGATTACCCTTGCGTTATCTGCGGCACGTGCGCTGTTGCTATCTTCTCCTGATTGTTTTGGTGCTTCGCTGTTACCCGCTGATCAGTATTTCATAACATTAGGTTCTCTAGCACCTGACCACTACGGACGTTACCAGGTGGTACCCAGAAAAAAACCGGAATTATTTTTTAAAGGCTATACAGGGTGATCCATTCATCGTACGCGGCTCACGAAATAAACGTCAAACGAAAAAACTACAAAGAACGAAACTCGTCTAGCTTGAAGGGGGAAACCAGATGGCGCTATGGTTGGCCCGCTAGATGGCGCTGCCATAGGTCAAACGGATATCAACTGCATCTTTTAAATAGGAACCCCCATTTTTTATTACATATTCGTGTAGTACGTAAAGAAATATGAATGTTTTAGTTGGACCACTTTTTTCGCTTTGTGATAGATGGCGTTGTAATAGTCACAAACACATGGCTCACAATTTTAGACGAACAGTTGGTGACAGGTAGGTTTTTTAAATTAAAATACAGAACGTAGGTACGTCTGAACATTTTATTTTGGTTCTTCCAATGTGATAAATGTAACTTTGCGAACTTATCATTTCTGAGAACGCATGCTGTTACAGCGTGATTACCTGTAAATACCACATTAATGCAAAAAGTGCTCAAAATGATGTCCGTCAACCTCAATGCATTTGGCAATACGTGTAACGACATTCCTCTGAACAGCGAGTAGTTCGCCTTCCGTAATGTTTGCACATGCATTGACAATGCGCTGACGCATGTTGTCGGGCGTTGTCGGTGGATCACGATAGCAAATATCCTTCAACTTTCGCCACAAAAAAGAAAGCCGGGGACGTCAGATCCGGTGAACGTGCGGGCCATGCTATGGTGCTTCGACGACCAATCCGCCTGTCATGAAATATGATATTCAATACCGAGCTATGTGCCGGACATCCATCATGTTGGAAGTACATCGCCATTCTGTCATGCAGTGAAACATCTTGTAGTAACATCGGTAGAAAATTACTTAGGAAATCAGCATACATTGCACCATTTAGACTGCCATCGATAAAATGGGGGACAATTCTCCTCCCATAATGCCGCACCATACATTAACCCGCCAAGGTCGCTCATGTTCCACTTGTCATCGTGGATTTTCCATTGCCCAATAGCGCATATTAAGCCGGTTTACGTTACCAAATTGGTGAATGACGCTTCGTCGCTAAGTAGAACAATTTCAAAGTCGTCGCCATGCAATTCCTGGTGCATAGAAATATGGTACGGATTGAATCAATATTGATGTAGCATTCTCAACACCGACGTTTTTGAGATTCCCGATTCTCGCTTAGTTTGCCTGCTACTGATGTGCGGATTAGCCGCGACAGCAGCTAAAACACCTACTTGGGTTGGTTCAAATGGCTCTGAGCACTATGGGACTCAACTGCTGTGGTCATCAGTCCCCTAGAACTTAGAACTACTTAAACCTAACTAACCTAAGGACATCACACACATCCATGCCCGAGGCAGGATTCGAACCTGCGACCGTAGCAGTCGCACGGTTCCGGACTGCGCGCCTTGAACCGCGAGACCACCGCGGCCGGCTACCTACTTGGGCATCATCATTTGTTGTAGATCGTGGTTGACGTTTCACACATGGCTGAACACTTCCTGTTTCATTAAATAACGTAACTATACGGCGAACGGTCCGGACACTTGGATGATGTTGTCCAGGACACCGAGCAACATACATAGCACACGTTCGTTGGGCATTTTGATCACAATAGCCATACATCAACACGATATCGACATTTTCCGCAATTGGTAAACGGTCTATTTTAACACGGGTAATGTATCACGAAGCAAATACCGTCCGCACTGGCGGAATGTTACGTGATACCACGTACTTATACGTTTGTGACTATTACAGCGCCATCTGTCACAAAGTGAAAAAAGTGGTCCAACTAAAACATTCATATTTCTTTACGCATTACACGAATATGTAATAAAAAATGGGGGTTCCTTTTGGAAAAAACGCAGTTGATATCCGTTTGACCTATGGCAGCGCCATATAGCGGGCCAACCATACCGCCATCTAGTTGCCCCCTTCAAGCTAGATGAGTTTCGTTCTTTGTAGTTTTTTCGCCCGATCACTATCAATGGACCACCCTGTATATTTTCAAACTGTTTACAAAACAACCTTATGCCCTTCAAAATACTCTCCATTGCAACTAATACATTTGTCCCACCGGTGCTTTCACTGTTGGAAACATTTTTTTAGTCGTCTTTAGAAATGGCTGACAGCCCCTCCATTGTTTTTCTCTTGACTTCGTCCACGTTGGCAGATCTGTGTCCTTTCACGCCCCTTTTCGTACATGGAAATAAGAAAAAGTCGCACCGAGTCAGGTAGGCGAGCAAAGTGCGTGGGGCAGCGGAACCGTGCCACTTTTAGCCAAAAACTGTCCAACAGAGAGGTCTGTGAATGCAGGTGCGTTGTCGTGGGGGGGGGGGGGAGGGGGGGGAGAACTAGTCTTCTGTCTGCCACAACTCGGGTCTTTTTTGACGGCCGCTGTTGCGCAATCTTCTTAAAACTTCTTAAAACAGTCTGTGAGCACAAGCTCTCGAATTTTTTCAATATTTTCGTCGATTCGGGCAGTTGATGGACGTCGAGAACGATGTTTGTCATCTATCGGCTGGTCGCCATTTTTAAATCGAGCAATCCCCTCGACAACACAGGCGGCACTGAACTGGCAATGAGTTGCGCTGTACTCGCCTAGCAGCAGAAATGTTATTCCGGTTTTCCTTTTTGGGTAACCACTCGCATTCCGGAAGCTATTTTGTTGATTACACACCATGATTATGATGCCTCCATCGTAAAAGAAATCTATTCTTGTCATAACTAAGGTCAGACAAAATTTTAAGCGCTTCACTGCGTTCTATATTTATGGCTTTCTGGAAACGTACGATTGCCGTGGGTTTTGCATATATGAAAGTCGATTTACAGATTCTGTAGAAAAACGTACAGTGATATTAACAATTTTTTTTTCAAAAAACTAGATTTTTACTCCTTTGAAAAACGAATTTGTTTTTAATTTTGCATAGCGCTCATCCCAGAACAGAAAATATCCAGTTAACCTCATCTGCAATAGAAGTAGTTCATTTTTCAGTGAATTGTAAAGCTTTTAAATGTACAGGCCTCTTACATAGATGTTGTTACTGTTGTATTATTTTTATCTGTATTTTACCAAAATTTTTATCCAGTACTGACAGGATTTCATTTCATACATATGACTGATGAATACCCCACTGTTACACGAAATAATTAATTTCTTACTGTGTTTGTCTGCACGGCCATTGTCTGCAGCAGCTGTTAGGTATCATTACTATTAATTTTTCCAACTAAAACTTATTGCAATTTAAGCACTTTTTCACAGACGTGTTCCGATTTCATTTATGAAGCATCTTCAGTGGTCGGTCTGAAAATATGCAAAACGTTACACACACATCAAAAAAAAAGTTTTGCATCACCTCGGTGCCTGAATCTCTACAGAAAATTGGAATAGAGATCAAGATAAACATCATTTCCGCCCTTTTTATTGCTCATGAAAACCACACATTGCGTGTCGTACCACCATACAGCGAGACCTTCAGAGGTGGTGGTCCAGACTGCTGTACACACCGGTACCTCTAATACCCAGTAGCACGTCCTCTTGCATTGATGCATGCCTGTATTCATCGTGGCATACTATCCGCAAGTCGATCAAGGCACTCCCACTCCTCAACGGCGATTCGGCGTAGATCCCTCAAAGTGGTTGGTGGGTCACGTCGTCCATAAACAGCCTAGCTGCACTCGCTGGACAGTGTGTCTAAGGCGCTCAGCCTGACCGGGTTGCCTCGAAACACGTCTCCGACGATTGTCTGGTTGAAGACGTATGCGACACTCATCGGTGAAGAGAACGTGATGCCAATCCTGAGGGGTCCATTCGGCATGTTGTTGGGCCCATCTGTACCACGCTGCACGGTGTCGTGGTTGCAAAGATCGACCTCGCCATGGACGTCGGGAGTGAATTTGCTCATCGTGCAGCCCACTGCGCACAGTTTGAGTCGTAACACGACGTCCTGTGGCTGCACGAAAAGCATTAATTCAACTTGGTAGCGTTGTTGTCGGGGATCCTCCGAGCCATAATCCGTAAGCAGCGGTCGTCGACTGCCATAGTAGCCTTTGGGCAGCCTGAGCGAGGTATGTCATTGACAGTTCCTGTCTGTCTGTATCTCCTCCGTGTCCGAACAACATCGCTTTGGTTCACTCTGCGGCACCTTGTTGAGAGCCCTTCCTGGCACAAAGTAACAATACAGACGCGATCGAACCGCGGTGTTGACCGTCTGGGCATGGTTGAACTACAGACAACAATAGCCGTGTACCTCCTTCCTGGTGGAATGACGGGAACTGATCGGCTGTCGGACACCCTCCGTCTAATAGGCGCTGCTCATGCATGGTTATTTGCATCTTTAGGCGGGTTTAGTGACATCTCTGAACAGTCAAAGGGACTGTGGTTGTGATTCAGTATCCATAGTCAACGTCTATCTTCAAGAGTTCTGGGAACAGAGGCGATGCAAATTTTTTTTGGATGAAATACTATTTTTAATCTACAAACACAAAAATGTAGAGACACTGAGGTGACAGAAGTCATGGGATAGCGATACAGACATATACAGATGGCGGTAATATCTCGTAGACAAGGTATGAAATGACACTTCACTGGCGGGGCTGTCATTTATACACAGGGATTCATGTGAATAGGTATCCGGCTTGATTATGGCCAGACGACGACAATTAACACACTTTGAGGAAGGAATGGTTGTTGGTGCTAGATACATGGCACATTCCATTTCGGAAATCGTTAGAGAATTCAATATTACGCGATCCACAGCGTCAAGACTGTGCCGATAATACAAAATTTCAGGCGTTATCTCTCACCATGGACAATGCAGTGGCCGACAGCCTTCGCTTAACGAAAGAGAGCAGCGGCGTTTGCATAGAGTTGTCAGTGCTAACAGACAAGCAACACTGTGTGAAATAACTGTAGAAACCAACATGATACGTACGAGGAACGTACCCGTTTTGATAGTGAGGCGATGTTTAGCGTTATTTCAAGTAAACACCAAGGAATTGCAATTGCCGATAACTTAAATTGGAATGAACAAAGTAAACCAAAACTCCATTTTTATGGTACAACACTAAGAAGATGCAATGAGTCTACTAAAAAGAGTGCCTATACTACGTTTCTCTGTCCTCTTCTGCAGTACTGCTGCACATTGTGGATCTGTATCAAGCAGAGTTGACGACGAACGTCGAAAAACGTCAGAGAAGAGCAGCTAGTATTGCATTGTCGTGAAACAGGGCTGATAGTGTCACGGATGTGGTACCAAACTTGTGGTGCCAGTCAGTAGAACAAAGGCATTTTCCGTTGCGGCGAGAAGTTTTCTGAAATTTAAATCCCCAACTTTCCCGTCCGGGTGCGAAAATATTTTGTTGATGGCAACCCACATAGGGAGAAACGATCATCGTTGTAAAATAAGAGAAGTCAGAGCTCGGACGAAAAGATTTGGTACTGATTTTTCCCGACCGCTCTTCAAAAGTCTGAAATTAGTCTGCAATTAGGCAGCTAAGTTCGATTTGCAGAGCAGCCATGTGGATGCAGATGTAGATACTTTTCCGTGAAATAACGTGTTTTGACTGCTATTTCACTGAAAAGCTACAGGTCCCTCATAATTTTTGATGTAATATGTGTGAAGATGTACACTGTATATACGCAGGCACCAGGGTGGGGGTGTAAAATTACAAAGGTATGCTAAACATTTGGTAGTGATAGAGCACCAAAATCAGCTGACAGTATCAGTCATGGAAGAAGCCTGGAGATACTAGAAGGTTTCAGATAGATTATATAATGGTAAGACAGAGATTCAGGAACCAGGTTTTAAACTGTAAGACGTTTCCAGGGGCAGATGTGGGCTCTGACCACAAACTATTGGTTATGAACTGCAGATTAAAACTGAAGAAACTGCGAAAAGCGGGAATTTGAGGAGATGCGACCTGGATAAATTGAAAGAACTAGAGGTTTTGAGAGCTTCAGGGAAGGCATAAGGGAACGACTAACAAGAATGGGGGAAATAAATACAGTAGAAGAAGAATGGGTAGCTTTGAGAGACGAAATAGTGAAGGTAGCAGAGGATCAAGTAGATAAAAAGACGAGGGCTAATAGAAATCCTTGGGTAACAGAAGAGATATTCAATTTAATTGATGAAAGGAGAAAATATAAAAACGCAGTAAATGAAGCAGGCAAAAAAGAATACAAACGTCTCAAAAATGAGATCGACAGGAAGTGCAAAATGGCTAAGCAGGGATGGCTAGAGGACAAATGTAAGGATGTAGAGGCTTATCTCACTAGGGGTAAGATAGATACTGGAGAAAACCACTTACATGAATATCAAGAGTTCAGATGGAAACCCAGTTCTAAGCAAAGAAGGAAAAGCAGAAAAGTGGAAGGAATATGTAGAGGGTCTATACAAGGGCGATGTTCTTAAGGACAATATTATAGAAATGGAAGACAATGTAGATGAAGATGAAATGGGAGATATGATACTGCGTGAAGAACTTGACAGAGCACTGAAAGACCTGAGTCGAAACAAGGCCCGGGAGTAGACAACATTCCATTAGAACTACTGACAACCTTGGGAGAGCCAGTCCTGACAAAACTGTACCATCTGGTGAGCAAGATGTATGAGACAGGCGAAATACCCTCAGACTTCAAGAAGAATATAATAATTCCAATCCCAAAGAAAGCAGGTATTGACAGATGTGAAAATTACCGAAATATCAGCTTAATAAGTCACAGCTGTAAAACACTAACGCGAATTCTTTACAGACGAATGGAAAAACTGATAGAAGCCGACCTCGGAGAAGATCAGTTTGGATTCCGTAGAACTATTGGAACACGTGAGGCAGTACTGACCCTACGACTTATCTTAGAAGAAAGATTAAGGAAAGGCAAACCTACGTTTCTAGAAATTGTAGACTTAGAGAAAGCCTTTGACAATGTTGACTGGAATACTCTCTTTCAAATTCTGAAGGTGGCAGGCGTAAAATACAGGAAGCGAAAGGCTATTTACAATTTTTATAGGGACCAGATGGCGGTTATAAGAGTCGATGGGCATGAAAGGGAAGCAGTGGCTGGGGAGGGAGTGAGACAGGGTTGTAGCCTATCTCGAATGTTATTCAGTCTGTATATTCAGCAAGCAGTAAAGGAAACAAAAGAAAAATTCGGAGTAGTAATTAAAATCCATGGAGAAGAAATAAAAACTTTGAGGTTCGTCGATGACATTGTAATTCTGTCAGAGACAGCAAAGGACTCGGAAGAGCAGTTGACCGGAATGGACAGTGTCTTGAAAGGAGGATATAAGATAATCATCAACAAAAGCAAAATGAGGATAATGGAGTGTAGTCGAATTAAGTCAGGTGATGCTGAGGGAATTAGATTAGGAAATGAGACACTTAAAGTAGTAAAGGAGTTTTATTATTTGGGGAGCAAAATAACTGATGATGGTCGAAGTAGAGAGGATATAAAATGTAGACTGGCAATGGCAAGGAAAGCGTTTCTGAAGAAGAGAAATTTGTTAACCTCGAGTATTGATTTAAGTGTCAGAAAGTCGTTACTAAAATTATTTGTATGGAGTGTAGCCATGTATGGAAGTGAAACATGGACGGAAAATAGTTTGGACAAGAAGAGAATAGAAGCTTTCGAATTGTGGTGCTACAGAAGAATGCTGAAGATTATATGTGTAGATCGCATAACTAATGAGGAGGTATTGAATAGAATTGGAGAGAAGAGAAATTTGTGGCACAACTTGACTAAAAGAAGGGATCAGTTGGTAGGACATGTTCTGAGGCATCAAGGGATCACCAATTTAGTATTGGAAGTCAGCGTGGAGGGTAAAAATCGCAGAGGGAGACCAACAGATGAATACACTAAGCAGATTCAGAAAAATGTAGGTTGCAGTAGGTACTGGGAGATGAAGGAGCTTGCACAGGATAGAGTAGCATGGAGAGCTGCATCAAACCAGTCTCAGGACTGAAGACCACAACAACAACAATATCAAAATATATTACTATTATCATAATACAGCAAAGGTAGAAATGGAATCGTCGTTCAGCTTTGTATATGAGCAGCATAAGGCATAAGCACCTGTGCAATGAGGTGATGAAAGTCATTTTGGGACACATCCTAATATCGTGTCCGACCCCCTCTTGCCCGGCGTAGTGGAGCAACTGGATGTGGAATGGACTCAACAAGTCGTTGAAAGTCCCCTGCGGAAATACTGAGCCGTGCTGCCTCTGTAGAAGTCCATAATTGCGGAATTGTTGCCAGCGCAGGATGTTTTGCACGGATTGACCTCTCGATTACGTCCATATATATGTTCGACGGGACTCTGGTCGGGAGATCTGGGTTGTCAAATGACTGTCCGGAATGTTCTTCAAATCAATCACAAAGACCTGTGGCCCGGTGACATGGCGCATTGTCGTCCATAAAAGTCTCGTCGTTGTTTGGGCACATGAAGTCCATGAACGGCTGATAGAGGTTTCCAAGTATCCGAATATAATCATATCCAGTCAATGATCAGCTCAGTTGGACCAGCGGATCCAGCCCAGTCCATTTAAGCGCATCACACACCATTATGGAGCCACCACCACCTTACACAGTGCCTTGTTGATGAGTGGGGTCCATGGCGTTGTGGGGTCTGCCCCACAGTTGAACCTTATCCGAATATAATCATTTTCAGTTAATGATCAGCTCAGTTGGACCATCGGATCCAGTCCAGTCCATTTAAGCGCATCCCACACCATTATGGAGCCACCACCAGCTTACACAGTGCCTTGTTGACGAGTTGGGTCCATGGCTTTGTGGGGTCTGCCCCACAGTTGAACCTTATCCGAATATAATCATTTTCAGTTAATGATCAGCTCAGTTGGACCATCGGATCCAGTCCAGTCCATTTAAGCGCATCCCACACCATTATGGAGCCACCACCACCTTACACAGTGCCTTGTTGACGAGTTGGGTCAATGGCTTTGTGGGGTCTGCCCCACAGTTGAACCTTATCCTAATATAATCATTTTCAGTTAATGATCAGCTCAGTTGGACCATCGGATCCAGTCCAGTCCATTTAAGCTCATCACACACCATTATGGAGCCACCACCACCTTACACAGTGCCTTGTTGACGAGTTGGGTCCATGGCTTTGTGGGGTCTGCCCTACAGTTGAACCTTATCCTAATATAATCATTTTCAGTTAATGATCAGCTCAGTTGGACCATCAGATCAGTCCATTTAAGGGCATCCCACACCATTATGGAGCCACCACCAGCTTACACAGTGCCTTGTTGACGAGTTGGGTCCATGGCTTTGTGGGGTCTGCCCCACAGTTGAACTTTATCCGAATATAATCATTTCCAGTCAATGATCAGCTCAGTTGGACCATCGGATCCAGTCCAGTCCATTTAAGCGCATCCCACACCATTATGGAGCCACGACCAGCTTACACAGTGCCTTGTTGACGAGTTGGGTCCATGGCTTTGTGGGGTCTGCCCCACAGTTGAACTTTATCCGAATATAATCATTTCCAGTCAATGATCAGCTCAGTTGGACCATCGGATCCAGTCCAGTCCATTTAAGCGCATCCCACACCATTATGGAGCCACGACCAGCTTACACAGTGCCTTGTTGACGAGTTGGGTCCATGGCTTCGTGGGGTCTGCCCCACACTCGAACCTTACCAGCAGCTCTTGCCGACGGAAACTGTTACTCATCTGACCAGCGCATGTTTTTCCAGTAGTTTAGGATCCAACTGACACGGTCACGAGCAGAGGAGAGGCGCCGTAGCAACATCGACTCAAAGGAAGGCCTCGGCGCTTGTTCGTGACGTCACGTCAGCTAGGCACGGCGAACGCCAGGTCTGTTGCAGGCATACTCGTAATGGTGGTGTCTCCCTCTCTGACACAGGAAAATGTGAAACTATTGCCGGTAGTTGACCAACACACATTGTTCTGAGAGATTTCTGCAATCAATTAATTGTGCAATTCATTACACTTCTTTACCAATAGTCTACCCCTGAACTTCCTGTTTTAAGGATTGACATACAAAAACATGTTCATGGTCCAGCAGCAACAGAACTCGTGCTTCTTACCCTTATTTGTAAATCTGGGGAAGTTACGTTTGTACAGGGTTGCTTTTACAAGAAACTATGAACATATTGGTGCTCTTCTTTAGGTATCTTGGTTGACTATGGGGTGAGGAGCACTGAATGTTAATGAAATATCTTGCGATTGTACACGTTGAGGGAGGGGGTGGGGGACAGAAGAAGAGGCAAGATACTTGTTTTATCAAATAAAATTTTTTTATCTTATAAAGTTGCTCCTTTCAGTTGCAAGAGGGGAATATTTATCTTTTCTAACGTGCATGTTTAAAAAAAGTTTAAGCTCAGCAGTATTTTCGATGTATGAAGCGATTTTGTTTCCTGTTTATAATTCCTTTCGTTGAAAACGACTGTAATCTTATGACTGGCAACAGATGGACATTTAGACATGTAAATTAATTCACATTTCCAGTGACGATGTCAAAGGAAAATAAATAAAAGAAACGAATTAATTATAAGGGGGTTGGGGTAAGTTTCGATAGCAAAATAGATCAAGTAAATATAGTTACTTGAATGTAAAATTTTCGAAGCTTGCAATGGGGCTAAGCTTCTGCTCATATTGATCTACGTTTGTTTCGACAGGATTCAGTAATACAGAGCTATGACCTTCATTTGTAGTTTTACGATAGTAAGAAAATCTTCCTTCTAAATAAAACTGCAGAAACCAAAACAATACCAAACATTTTGTCCAAAAATAAGAGATTTATAGCGATAAGCACGCCCAGGCGTTTCTGCCTGCAACACACCTAGCATTCGCCGTGCCTAGCTGACGTGACGTCACCAACAAGCGCCGAGGCCTTCCTCTGAATCCGTGTTGGCCGTAGGCGATGCCGTATTGTGAGCGAAGGCACTCGCATCTGTCGTCTGTTGCCACAGCCCATTAACTCCATATTTTGCCGCACTGTCCTAAACGATACGTTCGTCGTCGTCTCACATTGGCTTCTGCCGTTATTTCGGGCAGCTTCGCCGTCTGTTACCAGTGACAACTCTGCGCGAACGACGCTGATCTCGGTCGTTAAGTGAAGGCCGTCGACACTGCGTTGTCCGTGGTGAGAGATAACACTTGAAATTTGGTATTCTCGGCAGATTCTTGACACTCTGGATCTCAGGTACTGAATCCCCAAACGATTTCCGAATGGTATGTCCCGTGCGTCCAGCTGCAACTACCGTTCCCCGTGCAAAATCTGTTACACCACTGGCCATTAAAATTGCTACATCACGAAAACGACGTGCTACAGACGCGAAATTTAACCGACACGAAGAAGATGTGATATACAAATGATTAGCTTTTCAGTGCATTCACACAAGGTTGGCGCCGGTGGCGACACCTACAACGTGCTGACATGAGGAAAGTTTCCAACCGATTTCTCATACACAAACAGCAGTTGACTGGCGTTGCCTGGTGAAGCGTTGTTGTGAAGCCTCGTGTAAGGAGGAAGAAATACGTACCATCAAGTTTCCGACTTTGATAAAGGTCGGATTGTAGCCTATCGCGATTGCGGTTTATCGTATCGCGACATTGCTGCTCGCGTTGGTCGAGATCCAATGACTGTTAGCAGAATATGGAATCGGTGGGTTCAGGAGGGTAATACGGAACGCCGTGCTGGATCCCAACGGCTTCGCATCACTAGCAGTCGAGATGACAGGCATCTTATCCGCATGGCTGTAAAGGATCGTGTAGCCACGTCTCGATCCCCGAGTCAACAGATGGGGACGTTTGCAAGACGACAACCATCTGCACGAACAGTTCGACGACGTTTGCAGCAGCATGGAGTATCAGCTCGGAGACCGTGGCTGCAGTTACCCTTGACGCTGCACCACAGACAGGAGCGCCTGCGATGGTGTACTCAACGACGAACCTGGGTGCACGAATGGCAAAACGTCATTTTTTCGGATGAATCCAGGTTCTGTTTACAGCATCATGATGGTCGCATCCGTGTTTGGCGACATCGCGGTGAACGCACATTGGAAGCGTGTATTCGTCATCGCCATATTGGCGCATCACCCGGCGTGATGGTATGGGGTGCCATTGGTTACACGTCTCGGTCATCTCTTGGTCGCATTGACGGCACTTTGAACACTGGACGTTACATTTCAGATGTGTTACGACCCGTGGCTCTACTCCTCATTCGATCCCTGCGAAATCCTACATTTCAGCAGGATAATGCACGACCGCATGTTGCGGGTCCTGTACGGGCCTTTCTGGTTACAGAAAATGTTCGACTGCTGCCCTGGCCAGCACATTCTCCAGACCTCTCACGAACTGAAAACGTCTGGTCAATGGTGGCCGAGCAACTGGCTCGTCACAATACGCCAGTCACTACTCTTGTTGAACAGTGGTATCGTGTTGAAGCTGGATGGGTAGCTGTACCTGTACACGCCATCCAAGCTCTGTTTGACTCAATGCCGAGGCGTATCAAGGCCGTTATTACGGCCAGAGGTGGTTGTTCTGGGTACTGATTTCTCAGGATCTATGCACCCAAATTGCGTGAAAATGTAATCACATGTCAGTTCTAGTATAATATATTTGTCCAATGAATACCCGTTTATCATCTGCATTTCTTCTTGGTGTAACAATTTTAATGGCCAGCAATGTAATTCCCGTCGCGCAGTCGTAACCGCGTCGGAAACCTTTTCACACGAAACACCCGAGTACAAATCACATCTCCTCCAACCCACTGCCCTTTTACACCTTACGTACGCGATACCACCACCATTTGTAAACGTACTTGTCGTTATACCACGCCTTTTGTCACCTCAGTGTATTTGTTCGTGTCTGCCTTACGGCCTTTTCTAAGCCGTGCGTGCATCGAAGCACATTTCCAGTCCCTTGGGACCGTTCCACCCTCCTGTATTTTTATGATCACGCGCGCGTATTACAGAGGTGTCGGGTTCGGACTGTGTACGTTTTTCTCTTTGCCTGACTCGGCACGCCCAGCTACTGAAGCGCCGCCAGTGGGAGAGGCCGAGCCTTTTATCTGCCCGTCCGTCTTACGCAAGACGGGTCACGACCGTGGCTGCTGTATTTTTGCGATAACAAACTGACAAAACGGGCGGTGTGAGCCGCCGCTCAGATTAGTGTCTCTGTGCTCACAAAGTGCCGGGTTCCAATCCGTGTACAGGCGACCTGAGGTGGATCCCGCCTTGTATCCCGGTCCGTACTCTGATCTGCCGTAAAACGCGTGGGGAAAACTACCTTTTGTTCTGCCACATAAGGTGCAAAATGAAGATTACACGGACGCTAGTGAACCCGACATGGCTTCGCAATGTTCTTCTTTTCCGTACATAAAAGGCAATATCCTGACTGACTGACTCACTGGCTGATCATAGCCATGTGCGGCTGGTCCCGGCGGAGGTTCGAGTCCTCTCTCGGGCGTGGGTGTGTGTGTTTGTTAAAAAAAAAAAAAATGTTCAAATGTGTGTGAAATCTTATGGGACTTAACTGCTTAAGGTCATCAGCCCCTAAGCTTACACACTACTTAACCTAAATGATCCTAAGGACACACCCCCATGTCCGTGGGAGGACTCGAACCTCCGCCGGGACCAGCCGCACAGTCCATGACTGCAGCGCCTTAGACCGCTCGGCTAATACCGCGCGGCGTGTGTTTGTCCTTAGGATAATTTAGGTTAAGTAGTGTGTAAGCTTAGGGACTGATGACCACAGCACTTAAGTCCCATAAGATTTCACACATATTTGAACTTTTTTTTTTATCATCGCCCAGCCTAGACCGCTAAGGATAGATGCTTGAAATTTGGAGAAGGCGTAGATCTTATACAGGAGGTGTCGTTTAAGAAGCGATTTTCCCGAATTCCAATCCTTAGAGTGTGAAATAGGGAATGCAGGATTTTTAAGAAAAGTTCGCTACTGAGATAATTTTAAAGTTAGACCTACGAAAATTAGTATTTGGTTTCTCGGTCAGAAATAAAGAAATACGCATTTCAGAATTTTTGGAAGTTTAATGTTAAGGGAGTGAAATGGTGGGTGAAAGCTCTTTCTTTTTAATAAATCATTATTATAGAACTACTAGTGTGTTTTTAAAGCTACATCTGTGAACGTTGGTATTTGACTTATCTGTATATGTATGTATATTATTATTATTATTATTATTATTATTGTTGGTGTTTTGTCCTTAAAGAGCGCAGTTGGACTAAACTACATGGCCAGTTCCTTTTGCTGCCTTCCTTGCTGCCCAAACTTCCTTCATTCGCCCGCTGTCTTTCTGTTTTCGATCCTCTGTCCATGCTTCTTGTCGGCTTCGTGTTTTCGGCTTCATCTTGATTGCCTTTTTGGTTGCCCCTATTTCTTTCATCTTCCGGCTGTGATCTTGTTTGCGTTCTTCGGTCCATTTTACACATGTTCGTTTGTCACAGTGTATCACATGTAGTTTACTTTTCTTAATGATGTTTCTGAATTTTATTCTGTCGTTTATTGTGTCTGCTGTTATGTTGAGTTGGTTCAGGTCGTTTTTTACCTCTGCCACCCATTTGTTGTTTCTAGTGCTTACCCAGTCAAAGATCTGTTTGGTCAGTCTGTGTGATGGCATTCTGTACAGGTGTCCATAGAATTGTAGTCTGCGTTTTCTAATCTTTTCCGTCATTGTCCCCGTATGTTTGTATAGTTCCTCTGTAGGTTTCTTGATCCATATTCCATTGTTGTTAGTTGCGCCAGATATTTTCCTAAGTATTTTCCGTTCTACTTTTTCTAGTTGCCTGATACGTGTACGCCCTAGGATTAGTGTGGTCTCTGCTGCATATAGTGCCTCGGGGAGCACCACCGTGTCGTAGTGGCGTAATCTGGCTTTTTGTGAGATAGACTTCTTGTTGTAATGCCTTCTTCGTTTGAGTCTCTGTTATGTCGGCTCATTTGCAGTGTTTCACCGAGGTATTTAAAGTTTGCCATTTTGTAAATCGTGCCGTACTTTGTGTTCAGAAATGAGAGTTTCTTTGTGCTCATAAACTGTCTTTTCGTAAGAGATCTGTAGTCCATTTTTGGAAGCGATTTCGTGTAGTTTTTCAATAGCGATTTCGTTTCATTTATATCTTTCGTGAAAAACGCCAAATCGTCTGCAAAAGCCAGGAATTTAATCTGTAGGTTTCCTAAGGTTATCCCCTGTTGTGACGTTTCCCATTCTTTTATTACCTTATCTAACACTTGATTGAAAAGGAGAGGTGAGAGGCCATCGCCTTGTCGGACACCTGTGCGAATTTCAAAGTACTCTGATAGTTCCCCACAGAACTTTACTTTGGAGTTCGTCTTGGTCAAAGTTTGCTCTATGATAGCCCGTGTTTTGTTGTCTACATTGTATTCTGCGAGAATTTTGAAGAGAGATTTCCGGTCGATAGAGTCGTACGCCTTTTTGAAGTCGACAAAGGTAATGATCAGGTTCTGTTTGTGTTATAAAATCATTTTCAAGTTCCAAATTTGTCCCGCTCAAGACCGCCCTTTACGGAAGCCTGCTTGGTATTCCCCAATCAAGTGGTCGGTCTGGCATTCTAGTCTGTTTAGTAAAGCTTTAGAGAGGATCTTGTATGTGACCCGAAGTAGGGATATTCCTCTGTAGTTGTTCGGGCCAGTCTTGTCCCCTTTCTTGTTTGGTGGGTGTATCAGGGCAGTTTTCCAGTCGTCAGGAATTTTCTGTGTTTTGTAACTTCCAGATTTCCGCGATGATGCCGTCTTCTCCTGGTGCTCTACGATTCTTGAGTGACTTGATTATTCTTCTTCTGGAGTTGGAGGTTCAGTATCTGGATTGTAAGTGCTCGTTTCTGTCATCATTTCTTCCATAGAGGGGTCCGTGTTGAGGCGTTTTCCAAAGTACTTTGCCAGAATGTCGCAATTGTTTTAGGTATTGGTTTCTAGGGTTCCATCCGGTCTTCTGAAGCACACGTTGGACGGTTGATATCCAGTCATATGACGCTGGATTGAACCGTCGTCCTCCTGAATGCAAGCCCAGTGTGCTAAAATACATATGACATTTCGGTGGGAGTGTTGCGACACACACACACACACACACACACACACACACACGTGTGTATCTGTTTGTGTATCGTTACACTCCCACCGAAATGTCATATTCATTTTAGCACACTGGGATTTCATTCGGGAGGACGACGGTTCAAACCAGAGTCCGACCATCCTCATTTAGGTTTTCTGTGATTTCCCTAAATCGCTCCAGGCAAATTCCGGGATGGTTCCTTTGAAAAGGCACGGCCGACTTCCATCCCAATTCTTCCCTAATCCGATGGGACTCATGACCTCGCTGTTTGGTCACTTCCCCAAATATATTATATAAATGGGAAAATTAAAGATACACTTGGAGAAAAGAAAGCAGCTGTATGAATATCAAGAGTTCAGATGGAAAACCAGCACTAAGCAAAGAAGGGAAAGCTGAAAGGTGCAAGGAGTACATAAAGGACCTGAACTTGAGGGAAATATTATAGTAATGGAAGATGTAACATCCACGTGATAAATTTTTGGCTACAGTGCGACGAGAGGAAATTATGCCTGTAACAGTTATAAACATTATCTATTCGGCATATGAAAAAATAGTGAATTAATTATTTATATAATATTATATGATGTAATTAGACATATCGATGTGTATCATACAAAGACAATGATAATTGTAAATTCCTTTTATGATCTGCGTTTGTCTTCCTTTGTTTTTTTTTTACCTTTTTTGGTTGGCTTTTGTAGGTTCAGCACGCCAGACGCATATCAAACTGAGGTCTGTTAAGAAATTGTAATTATTTGTTAATTATTACTTGAAAATAGAGTTCATTATTATTATAAACATGAGTGAATAATTATTTGTAACTGTAATTCCTCTCTCAGTAAGCATTATCTGTGTTAATTATTTCTTTCCGCTGCAACGAGCGCAACCATTGATGATAGCGATTTGTATCGCGTTTTTGTCTGTGTTTTCCTTAGAAACAAATCCAATGTTTGCTTGATGAGGTCTAAATACTGCACAATATGAAAGTATAGTTTATAGCGTTTAATAAACATTTTAAATATTTACTTATTTGCTCTAACAATAGAAAGTCTCTATCAATTGTCTGCCGCCATCTTAATAATTATCACAGCGGCAAATTCAAATTACGCAACTCTGCAGACACAAATGCTGAACGTAATACAAATGTGTAAAAATAAATGTGCACCGGTGGTCCCGAACTCATTTTAATGAAAATAATTCGAATCAGATTGGTTCTTTAAAAACAGTGCTCATAGCACGATCGTTATAACAAACTTTTCTAGCTGATGTATGGAGTCGAAATTAATTACGCACGAGTTGCGAAGAATATTGTTTCAGGTAACATACGTCAGTGTTGTGCGCGGCTGATATTCTGTGGTTTTAATGATCATTTTGCTGAAGATAACTGTTTCCATCATAATCCATAGTTGTATAGAATCTGTTGTATGAACTGTGATTTAGTGACACTTACACAATTTACAGACAACACTTTAACACGACGTTAACTTGGAGTTCTTTAGCAACTTGATCAAATATTTAGCCGGGAGAAAAATTATTTAGTAATTACTCAATGTAATAAAATAAGATTATCATTTCCATTTACAAATTAGTTAAATACCAAACCACTGAATAACACAGCGGACGCCACACTGGCGCCCAGCGTGGGGCCACCAATGCACATTTATTCACTTTAATAATTGAAATTGTGATCTATTACAGGTACGGAGTACCTAAACAAACTATTAATCATTTTATATTTACTTGTTTCATGAGCATTGACATCTTCCTACCAAATTGCTGTACGGATCTGTATCTGCGCTGATACCAGTAACAGGAGTAACTTCATATAAGTAGTGCAGTTCACCACCCTCACACAGGTAAGAAGAAATGTACATGCAAGGTGTACATGTTCAATATATACACAGCAGCACACAAACAACATTCGCTGCGGGTGCAATTCAAACATAAAATCAGCACCTGCAGCCATAAGTAGTAATAATTTATTCTGGCTGCGAGAATAATATTTTTGAGTGTTATTTGTGTATATGTGTTAGTTATAAGATCATTTTGTGTCAACTGGTGCTTGTCAGTGATTTATATATTTGTTGTGCTATATTGGTGATAGAATGGTTAAACAAAAGAAAAATAAACCGAATGAGCATACTGATGCAGAGATGACATCAGAGTCTCAGGTAGAACAACTACCCATATTTCTGTCGAAGTATTAGAAAATTTAATTATGAATGATAATTTAGAAACTGATGTCCCGAGTGACGGTAAAACCGAGGAGCTGGCAAAACAAACTGACACTCCTCCATTCAACCAGTTAGGAACTAATGACACTATTTCTTCTGGGCAAGGGGCAGAAGTTAGCAATGCTCAAGCTATGTCCATACAGGATATGCTAACAGCATTATTTGAAAAGTTTACTATTAAAGAGCAGGAGCGTGAAAAACAAGGCGAGCTTAAAGAGCAGGAGCGTGAAAGACAACGTCAGCAGGAAAAGGAAAAACGTAGACAGGAAAAGCTTATAGAAAAACAGCAACAGGAGCTCAGGGACCAAGAAAAGGAAAAGAAATTTATGGAAAATATAACCAATATTTTTCTGGAAAGAGATAAAGAAATTGTCCGTAGGATAAATCAAGTGTTGGTCGATCGAGATAATGCTATTACTACCCATTTTAAGCAGGAGATCGATGCAGTAAAAACCACTATTGAACCGTTAACAAACATTCCAGTTCAGGTCAATAGTCTTCAAACTGAAGTAGATAGACTAGAGAACCAATTCAAAGCCTTGGCTACCGCTGTGGAAACAATGCAGGAGGACATTCCCTCGGAAATCCGAAAGCAAGTCCAAACGGAAGTAGCCAGGGTGCTGAGCTCTGAAAATCAAAACTTTGAAAATCTGACAGTATGCAGTAATGACAACACTGGTACTAACAGGCAAAAGATCGCAGATAATCTGACGGCGAATATTAATGCACCACAAGGAAGACCAAATTTTGGTAAACAACCGATATTACCAGAGCAATATGTGACACCAAGCAATAATAATAGTGGAATAGAATGTACTTGTAATAAAGTAACCACACCACCTGCGAATGATAGCAATTCCATGCACTTAACTACTTTGGTGCATGAAGAAAGCCTGATTAAGCATAGACAGTTTCAAATATTTAACGAAGAAAGAAAGAAAAACATACATCCAGTAGTTTTCATTCGAAACTTCAAAAGTGTTCTTCCAAAATCATGGTCGGAAGAACAGAAAATACGGTTTGTGGTTTCACATATTTCTGGTGATGCGTCGCTCTGGGCATTAAATGCAGCAGAAACTTGCAAGACTTTCCACGACTTTGAGAAGGCGTTCCTTGATCAATTCTGGTCAGCGTTTACTCAAGAGCGACTCCGTAAAATTGTTTACAATGCAGAAATGTACAATCCGAAGTCAGGTTCCTTAAGAAAGTACTTTGAAAAATATATTAACATGACCCGGTACTGGGATGAGCCAGTAACCACCAGACACTTATTGCGAGTGTTAAAAGCTAGATTACCCATACATGTTAGAGAAAAATTATTTAATGTTACAGACACCGATCTGAAAGAATTTTGTAATTGATTCTCTGGATCTAGTGCAAGAAGACGCCAGAAAAAATTCTGACGTGATCAGCAATAATAATAGTCCTAATAGAAAAAATTCATGGAATGGAAATAATGGAAATAGGGGCGAAGGTAGTTCAAAAAATGGCTCTGAGCACTATGGGACTCAACTGCTGAGGTCATTAGTCCCCTAGAACTTAGAACTAGTTAAACCTAACTAACCTAAGGACATCACAAACATCCATGCCCGAGGCAGGATTCGAACCTGCGACCGTAGAGGTCTCGCGGTTCCAGACTGCAGCGCCAGAACCGCGCGGTAGTCCAAAGAAAAATAAAAGTAAAGCTTATAGTAACGGGAAATACAATAATAATAATAGTAGTAGGAATCCCTACAACCAAAATTTTGGTTATCCTAATAATAATAACAGTAATTATCGAAAGGCCGAAGAACACCAACAACCGAATGGTAATCAGAGGCCGTACCACAATGAAAACCCAAACAATAACAATAGCAACCGAAAGAGACGAAATGACAACAGGTCAGACAGTCCATATAAAGACAAGCCTAAAAATACGCGGGGTGACAATGAATATTGGCGACAGCCAGGTCCAAGTCATTGGCAGCCGCAGCAAAATTCTATCAATTCAGGTCAGCCAATAAATTATGTACAGGCTATACCTATACCAAGCAATCAATATCCACCATGGTGGGATCCAAGCAGGCCTCCTCCGACTGAAAACTCACAAAATGTTAGAATAGTGAAGGTACCTTCGGAAGCAAAACAAAACACTCAGAAGCCAACAAACTAATTTCGGTCCCTGTAGGCCTTCGCCAGGTGACCGAGGCCAACAATGAAGGCAATAGGTCGACAGAACAAAAAATAAACATCATACGGTATCAGGATGGCAACAGGATCGAAGATGAGTTATATCAGGAACCTATTGTCTCTGTTAAGCCACAGAGGGAAAATATCCAAGCAAGTGTCACCGCAGCTGTAAGTGGTGTAACAACTACTATTCTGCTTGACACAGGTGCGATTGTATCAGTTATGAACACGCAGTTTTTCAAGAAGGTATCGGAGATAAGGAGATTGCCGATTTTGCTGGTTGCAAATTGTAAGGTTATAGGGGCATTGGGAAAAAAGGCACAGAGCATAAAATACCAGACACAGGTGGAAGTTTCCTTGGGAAATGATCGCTTATTATGCACGTTCCTGCTTCTGGGTCTTGACTTCCTTCGGGAAAGAGAAGCTGTAATTGATCTTGCCCGTGGGACATGTGCACTTAAGTACCAACAGCGACCCATAACATTAATGCTGAATCGGGAGTTCGGTGCGAACCTTCTGCTGATGAGAAAAGTGAATCTTTCTGTCAGCAAACAGAAGTTGTTAGTGTTGGATCATAAGCACACACAGATGTGTCACAAAAATCGAAATAACGATGCACCCAGCAACATGAGTGACATCGTCACAACAATTGAAGAGAAAGTAAAGGAGGCAACTTGCATTAATGCTTCAGAGGCTAGACAATTAAGAGAATTATTATCCGGGTACCTCGAAGTATTCTTTGAACGCCCTGGAATCATAAAAGATTACCAGTATAATATGAAAGTATATCCGCACAAGACCTATTGCACAGCATCTTACTCGGTCCCCTGGACTAAAAAAAAACGAAGTGAATATACAAAGGACCAATCAGAAGTGCAAGTGCACTATACCATAACTATAAATATAATGTTTATGGTATAATAATTAGCAGTAATAATGTGATTATCTTATGTATGTATTAGTTTATAAGCTTTCATGTCAAGTATTACACTGTAATGTTCTTGAATTATTTGAACAAGGAGTAGAGAATCTCCATAATAAATGCATTTTTACTCTAAAGGGGATAAATAACTTGATAAACACTTGAGTGTTATTGCATTAAATGTGAGGAATTTTACCCTTCTATACGTAGCATAGAAATGATTAGAATGCTTAAGTAATATATTTGTCCGTAGGATGGATATAACAAAAATATTTTCATAAGACTGAGTCATGTAGTCCCACACACGTAGTGAGTGTTGGTGGTGTGTGAGCTGTGTGACTGAAAAAATAAATAAATAAATAAATAAAAAATAAAATAAACTGCTTTCACCACTAGTGAAGCGAAATCTGAATGTGTACTGATTTACGTACACGGTTTCATTACAAAGTCATTTAAAATGCTCTTATGAGCAACAATCCTGTTAGATAAACCGAACATGGACATCTGTCCCAAAAACCATGGTAAATAACAATTCCAATAAAAAAATAAAATATATAAATATATGTATCTGTAATAAAAATGGAAATGTACTGTTATCTGGACAGTTCAGTAATGATCTCATGGTCAAGATAATGTAGCAGATTCTGAAAGTTTTATATTGTCTCATGTTCATGTGACAGTGTAAAATTTTAAATTTTGTTATTCAGTCATGGTACGAGGGCAGTTCAATAACTAATGCAACACATTTTTTTTTCTCGGCCAATTTTGGTTGAAAAAACCGGAAATTTCTTGTGGAATATTTTCAAACATTCCCGCTTCGTCTCGTACAGTTTCATTGACTTCCGACAGGTGGCAGCGCTGTACGGAGCTGTTAAAATGGCGTCTGTAACGGATGTGCGTTGCAAACAACGGGCAGTGATCGAGTTTCTTTTGGCGGAAAACCAGGGCATCTCAGATATTCATAGGCGCTTGCAGAATGTCTACGGTGATCTGGCAGTGGACAAAAGCACGGTGAGTCGTTGGGCAAAGCGTGTGTCATCATCGCCGCAAGGTCAAGCAAGACTGTCTGATCTCCCGCGTGCGGGCCGGCCGTGCACAACTGTGACTCCTGCAATGGCGGAGCGTGCGAACACACTCGTTCGAGATGATCGACGGATCACCATCAAACAACTCAGTGCTCAACTTGACATCTCTGTTGGTAGTGCTGTCACAATTGTTCACCAGTTGGGATATTCAAAGGTTTGTTCCCGCTGGGTCCCTCGTTGTCTAACCGAACACCATAAAGAGCAAAGGAGAACCATCTGTGCAGAATTGCTTGCTCGTCATGTGGCTGAGGGTGACAATTTCTTGTCAAAGAATGTTACAGGCGATGAAACATGGGTTCATCACTTCGAACCTGAAACAAAACGGCAATCAATGGAGTGGCGCCACACCCATTCCCCTACCAAGAAAAAGTTTAAAGCCATACCCTCAGCCGGTAAAGTCATGGTTACAGTCTTCTGGGACGCTGAAGGGGTTATTCTGTTCGATGTCCTTCCCCATGGTCAAACGATCAACTCTGAAGTGTATTGTGCTACTCTTCAGAAATTGAAGAAACGACTTCAGCGTGTTCGTAGGCACAAAAATCTGAACGAACTTCTCCTTCTTCATGACAACGCAATACCTCACACAAGTCTTCGCACCCGAGAGGAGCTCACAAAACTTCAGTGGACTGTTCTTCCTCATGCACCCTACAGCCCCAATCTCGCACCGTCGGATTTCCATATGTTTGGCCCAATGAAGGACGCAATCCGTGGGAGGCACTACGCGGATGATGAAGAAGTCATTGATGCAGTACGACGTTGGCTCCGACATCGACCAGTGGAATGGTACCGTGCAGGCATACAGGCCCTCATTTCAAAGTGGCGTAAGGCCGTAGCATTGAATGGAGATTACGTTGAAAAATAGTGTTGTGTAGCTAAAAGATTGGAGAATAACCTGGTGTATTTCAATGCTGAATTAAACAACCCCTGTTTCAGAAAAAAAATGTGTTGCATTACTTATTGAACTGCCCTCGTAATATGAACTTAGGTGCAAGTGTACCAGACCTCATTACTTGAAAAGTGTCATTTGCATATAGATTGTCTGTTAAGTACTGTGGAAAACTACTGACAGCAATCAGAACAGTGAAACGTGTTTCGGAGGAACTAGTGGACGCGTGAAGAACTGTGATTTACATTGTGAATAATGATGAACAGTGATAAAAACTGTGATCACGTAACCTTATCAACGCTCTTGGAGTGTCAAAGTTAGCAGCAACGCTATGAACGATGAGTACTGTTGACTGTATTAATAATTAATTTGAACTGATGACCTTTAGTAGTTTGATATGAAGCGTCTCCGCGTGCCAAATTTAATGTGACAGACTGTACAGCCAGCCGCGCGGCAAAACAATAATGCAACGGCTACGCAGCGCGTCGCGAAAATATTTACATTCCGCTTAAGTAAACGAAGCACACTACGGACACTTGTATGATTAACGGTGCAGTGTTCAAAATGTGCTGTAAGTAGGCTGTTTAGGTTTTTTTATTTGTAAAGCCACCTCTGTATGAAAATCACTGGCTGTGCTGTGTGCAGTCTGTGGCTGCTTTTCATTGTTGTAATACTCGCCATTGTAGTGTTAGGCAGCTGGCTGTGAACAGCGCGTAGCGTTGGGCAGTTGGAGGTGAGCCGCCAGCAGTGGTGGATGTGGGGAGAGAGATGGCGGAGTTTTGTAATTTATATATGTATATATATGTATATATATATGTAATTTATATATGATGATATCAAGGTAAATACATTGTTTGTTCTCTATTAATATCTTTCATTTCCTAACTATCCCTATCAGTAGTTAGAGCCTTCCATAGTTTGAATCTTTTATTTAGCTGGCAGTAGTGGGGCTTGCTGTATTGCAGTAGTGGGAGTAATGAAGATTATTGTGAGGTAAGTGATTTAGTGATTTGTGAAAGGTATAGTTTAATGTTAGTGAGGGCCATTCTCTTGTAGAGATTATTTAAAGTCAGATTGCGTTGCGCTAAAAAAAATATTGTGTTTCAGTTTAAGCACAGTTGTATTAATTTTTCTAAGGGGATGTTTCATATGTCGACCCTTAGCCTAGGATACCTCACTGGAATCTTCTGATTTTTTCTTGTAGTTTGTGTAATTAGTGTAGATTTTGTTTATTGCTAGCGCGTAATTGTAGAGAGAATCTCCTTTGTAGTTGTAGTTTTTCATTGTTGTACAGTAAAACAGTTGTGGCATGCATGTAGATTTGCACCAAGTATTTCGCAGCTGCAATTAACTAGATATTATTTTCTGTGTTATGTTAATGTGTTCTCTTATTTTTGCTCTTCAAATTGTGTTTTTCTGTGTTGTCGTGTGAAATACTGTGACCATAATGGCGTGTGAAAAACGTAATACTAGGCTCCAAAGTAAACTGCTAAATGACAGTGAAAACGAAAGCAGTGTGTTAGCGCCACCGAGTAATGAATTAACTGATGTTCAAAGTAATAATTTGGTAATTGTCCATAGGGAAATGGAGCGGGCGGCAAACAATGGCGTAGACAGTGAAACAATCAGTGAGCAGGGAAGCATTATCGATCGGTCGGTCGGCAACAGCTCGCCTCAGGAATCCGAAATGACAGGACACAATTTTTCAAATATTGTAGACTCAGGTTTTGGGTCCTCACCGTTTTCTCAGATGAGTCAAGACACATTTTCTGCTTGTCAAAATGTGAATGTTGCCGGTGCAACTTCACTGCCGAATAGCACTGAGGAACATGTTTCAGACACCAGTGCACTGTTATTACAATTAATGCAACAAATGGGACAAAAGCTTCAAAAGTTAGACATAATGGAACAAAATCTTCAAAAGTTAGACACAGTGGAACAAAATCTTAAAAAATTAGACACAATTGAACAAAATCAGAAACAAATGGAACAAAATCAGAGTCAAACACAGCAACAGTTAGACGCAATGGAACAAAAGCTTCAAAAGTTAGACTCAGTGGAAAATAAGCTTGAACAAACACGTGAAGATTTAACTACCGAGTTACATAATATTGAATCGAAATGTCAAAAAATCTGTAATGATGTAAAAACACAAATTTGTGAGCATTTTCAGCCTATTTTTTCGCGGCATGAAAATGCATTACAGAATCACGAAGCAGCCATAAAAGAACTGCAAACCATTGTTCATGAAAATCATGAGACCTTTCAAGCTAAATTTGACTCAGTTGCATCTACCGATTCGGTTATGCAACTTGCAAAAACTCAGGAAAACTTAAAGGACACAGTAGATACTCTGAAACTTGGTTCAGAAAAACACACTGAGGAAATAAGTACACTATCGGATAAAGTAGCCGAACTTTCAGATCAGTTCACTAACTTATCTACAAAGGTAGATGATGATCTGAATGACACAACACCTGTAGCCTTCACTGACACTGAAGAGTATGAACAAATTAGAAAATTCAAACAAAATCAGAATCAAATAAATACACAACACCAAAGAGAAATCCGCGAAGTACAAGATCAGCTGACACAGGTAATTCAAGAATTACGAATTTCAGAGGACACTCGCGCTCCAACACGGGAAGAGGGACTTAGAAATACAGAAAAGCCACAAAATAATAACACAGGGCATTTCGGAAGTTATGAAAGAAATTGGCAATGTGCACCGAATTTTGAGATGGAACCGCCGAAACGACATAACAATGACCGATATGCGACCCGCCGACATGATGACTTTGACTATAAGCTTTTTATTACTACACGTAAATTCAAAACATTTAAGAATTCTGGCAATGACATTCATCCACAAGCATGGCTCCATCAATTCTCTCATTGTTTTCCTCCCAACTGGTCATTAGAGCACAGATTAGAATTTATGTGTGGCTACTTAGAGAATGAACCAGCTGTAAGAATGCGATCGGTCATTCACGATTGCCACAGTGAAGGAGAATTTTACCATGCCTTCCTCTCAGCATATTGGTCTCAAGCTACACAACACCGAGTAAAACATAGCATCATAATGATGAAACATTTCGAACAATCTGAATTTTCCAGTCTTGTCAAATATTTTGAAGACATGTTGCATAAGAATCAGTATCTTTCAAACCCATACAGCCCCTCAGAACTCATCCGCATTTGCTTAATCAAACTGCCTGAACATTTACGACATATTATTTTGGCAGGACGTTGCAAAGACGACATTGAAGCATTCCAAGGACTCTTACAAGAACTGGAAATTGACACTGACAATCGCGGAACGCACGAGCACAACAATTACAGATCACATCCGTCGCAATTCCGCGATGAAAGAAATAATAACTGGACGCGACAAGGCTATTCTCACAACACAAATCGTGACCGAAACAGACACCACCCGTATACCAACCGTTGGCAGTGTAGTAATAATTACAGGGAAAGATCGCCTCTCCGCGGTAGTGACTATCACAGAGACAACCATAGAAACAGACAATATGGGAACCAAAACAATTATTATTACGAGAGACAGAATAACTTTATACGCAACGGTCCAGCGCGCAGTTACGATTCAGGGAGAAATTCTCCACCACTTAACCGACAAGAAAGAAACCACAGAAACTACCGACATAACGACAGACGATATGATGGTAACGACAGACCTGAATTGCATCAGAACTGGCGGGATTATAACAGGGCAGGGCCCTCTCGTCACGGTGAATTTGTAGAAGTTCGGTCTCCTAATCCCAATAACGACGCGCGCCAACAAAGGGACAGACAGTGACTCGCACCGCAGGGAGCCGCGTGCGCCGGCTGGCTTCGAGAAAAATAACACAGACGCTAACCTTGAGAAAAGATTTAGCATTCCTTACCGACGTATAAAATATGACAATTGCTTTTCAGTTGAAAGTCTGCGTACTATGAAGAGTAAAGGATTGCACCACCCTTCACATGTAAAACCGTTTATAGAAAGATAATCTGCTTTTTAACTTAGTCTTTGCCATAAAATTTTTCACTTTACATTACTAGTATGCTTGTCAGATTTAGAATAACATGCAACTATGTTTTAAAGTTAACTATCCAGTCAAGAACCAAGAGAACTTATTTAAACAGAAATTACGAATGCATTGTTGTAGTGAACAGACTACACAGTGTTGTATTTGTACATTCTTGCTTGTTTGTTGCACGATTACGTAACGACTATAAGGCTCACATACTTAGAACATTTACCAGTACTGTTAATGAGATTTTAATGCAAAATTTTGGTTTACTTGAAAATACATTCTGGATTTACTTTATGTGAGATACCAGGTGACACAGTGGTTAGTTTATTTGACAGCTACACGACTATATCACGACGCTACTAATGTGTGACACAATTCACCTTGTTGCTTTTGCGGTGTATCTGTTTTATATCTGCACAGTTTTTCTGAATTCTTCTGGAAAGTAAAACATGTTTAGTAACTTTTGTGGTATAGCAACAATGAGGCAGCCTTTTCCGTAGCACAACAATACGTTACAGCACAGTACTTTCTTCATCTCAACAATAAGCGTAATAACTAAGATATCTATACGCAAAGCATTTCACTTTTGTGTATCATTAGGTAAGTACATTGACTTCTGCAGAACTTAGCTTTCGGAGGACGATAACTACGAGACTTCCACAGAGATTATCTTACAACATGACGCACAGTTTAGCGCTACAGGACACGTATTTGAGTGATTAATTTTGTACTTAAAACATTTATTTTTAAAGATTTTTGAATTACAAAGAAAGTTTTCCGAGATATATTTCATTCCATTGCTGTAATCTGTAACACCTGAGGGTATAATTACATTAATCCTCAGGGGGGTACACGCTTACTTTGTGTACCATGTGTTTGGCGAGCACAAGGAGCCCTAGCTAATATGGTATTTGCTTATACAACTTTACACATCGGTACCTTATTTCTCTAACACAGAATTACACAGCTATCTGATCATTTGACAGAGAAACAAACATTCTTTTTACTACGTCAGTGACAGATGTTTACGCAATTACACAGTTGGATAACTTCACACTTACGAAATTGTATGTTGTTTGTACTTTGTGAAATGCTCATATTTTTTCGGAATCATTGTGATACTATGAGAGCGTTGAATGATGTATTTGGTATGGGATCATAATTTTTAAAGTACGTTTGAGGTAGATGACACTATTGAAATGAGCAGAGAATTTTTTTAGGTTTTGAAATTATTGGAGGAAGCTACGACGATTTTGAGAATTGACTGAGATGTTATGATATTTTTACGACGACGATGTGTATTATGCTGCTGAGGTATGTTTATGGTCAAGAAGCTGATGCTATATGAGGAATTTGATTATGCTACGTATTTCATATGATGAATTATTAAAGAAGCGTCGACGAATTTATATATATGTAATAAGGTAAGGAGTAATGAGTAGCGGTTAGGAACTCTGCCTTGTGAAGACGTATGTTGGAAACCGAGAATCGTACTTTTAGAATTATGAAATGTGTGTAAATGCGTGAATGTATCACAATGCTGACGAATATTTTTTTTTGGACACTTATATTTATAGGATTTTGTTTCTACAGATTTGCAACGCTAATTCTTGACCTGTGAAATATTTTTATATGAGACTGTCGCTGTAGCGAAAACTGCTGTCGTAAATATTTCCATACGAAAGTTAAGTGACCACCTGCACGTAATGCATCGCGGGCACCCACCAGGGCGACAGCCGCCCGAAAAAAAAAAAAAAGCCATTAGCCTTCCAGCAAAAGGGGGGGCCATTAACCTCGCTTCTGACATTCGTTTGTAGAAAGCATCGTAAATACGACACGCTAATAATAGCTTGGAAACATTCTTACATCTGCACACCTGATTAGGACAAGTGTCTATCTACGAGAATTGAGAGAAATGCCATATGGCTTGCTTTATGTATTTATTTACTCATTTTGTTTAATATCTAGTTTCTAGCTGCACTGCAGCACTGGTTAAAATAAAATTTTATAGATGTACTAATATAAATATTTTCTGTCTCCAGATCCAGTAAATAATAGTTTTGTGATATATTTCCAAAAAAATGAGGGAGAATAAAAAGACATTTCCCTTCACAGGAATTGCATAAACAATTTCTTTACGATTTGGTAACTTATCTGCTAGCGTAAGTTCTCGTGATGCATCACTCTAGTGTTAAGATGTGACGTAAGTTTTAAACATGGCCATTTTTACTGTAATATTTTTTCTGCTTGAGCTATGTCATGTTTAGGTATAAGTTGCTGCTGTTTGCCAGGCATAGTGTTATTGAATTTGACTTTGTATTATTCTGTTAAGCCAGTTTTACTAATGATTTATTTTTATTATTTGCTGCACATTGCCTTAGATTAGTTGTAATATTACAATTGCTTTGCTAATTTCTTAATGCTGCTTGCTTCGCAAATCTGCGTTTTTTTTTTAATTGCTGTTTATATTAATTGTTTTATGTGATGCTGCATTGCCTCGTCCCTTAGTTTAGCATCTGAGCTCAGTTGATTTAAGTTAGCTTAAGAGGGGTAGACTATATAAGAAACAAATTCGGGCCTAAATGAATATTGTACAATGAGCCACATTTATTTTGAAAGAAATATGGTTAGAATACAGAAAAGAGGTACAGATAGGACTTTTTGGGAATATTGATGAACGAAGGGAGATCTCCAAGAACAAAAAAGGTTTTGTTCACAAAATACTGCAGTACCAAAAGTTACACTAAAAACGAACCCTATCCTTTCCGTTTGTGTTATCCCCCTATGTGTTTGTGTACCCTTGTGTATTTGTTTTCTTCCTGTCTCTGTGTAGTTTCATAGAATTTTTTCTTTTCTAATACTATTCACCATGATGAGGAATACTGTTATCCTCAAATATAATTGGTATTAATAATATGTTATTTACCTTATAAATATGCTTAGACTTTATTTATTTTATTTTGTTTTAATGCTCATGTGTGAAGTTGATGTTTCGAAAGTTATTCTGATCTTTTATGTATGTACTCATGTCATAATTCCTGTAACACTGACGTATATGTTGTTTCGATTCTTTTGTAAAGCCTGTATTACAAATGTTCTCTGTATTGTTATGTTCTTTAATGGTGTATTTTGTACCTTTGTTATTGTATTCTTATGTTATAAAATTGTATAGACACCAGTTCATCATATTATTAACTTGTAAGTTACATTTCACTGCACACATTTTGTTGGTCATAGTATATGGACAATATGTGAGAAGTAGGGACTGTTAGTGTTTGCACGTGTGTTAATAATTCAGCAAGGGACTGGATAACAGCATTGCTGGGTCAAAGGACAATTAAAAAAATTTTGTGAGTGCACAAGTGGTGGTTATGGACTTGCTATATTATCCGCAAGACTCTTCAATGGTGATTGTGCACCTGCACAGTCACAACGGATGGCTGCTGGCCATCTCTACAAGGACTACAGTGGGTCTGCGTCTTTGCTGACTCACCAGTACCATTCTTTCTACAAGGACTGCAGTGGGTCTGCGCCTCTGGTGGCCCACCAATACCGTAATCTCTACCAGGACTACAGTGGGTCTGTTCTGTGATGACCTACCCACCAATACTCTTCAAAACTTCGACTGACTCCGCTGTGGGTTTGCTCTGTTGTGGCCCATTACCTGTCAACATGTCAAGAGTCAGCACTGTCTTTCCGTTGGAAGGACAACGCTACTTCTTCAAGACTGCATGGAAATCCACTACTTCTGTGTGCATTTTCTTTTACTGCTCAGACATTGAGAAAAACACTGCAATGTGATGAATGATCAGGACTGTCTTTATGGACTGTGAGAAAATTTTAGCTTTTGACCAACATTGTATCAATCAGTGTCTGCATTTGATTTCTTTGTTATTGTAATTACGATTATGAAAAATTTTAACAAATATGTATTGCCCACTGCCCTACCCAATTTGTAAAATTTTTTTTTGGGGAGCATGGGGGCTATGTAAGTAGGCTGTTTAGGTTTTTTTATTTGTAAAGCCACCTCTGTATGAAAATCACTGGCTGTGCTGTGTGCAGTCTGTGGCTGCTTTTCATTGTTGTAATACTCGCCATTGTAGTGTTAGGCAGCTGGCTGTGAACAGCGCGTAGCGTTGGGCAGTTGGAGGTGAGCCGCCAGCAGTGGTGGATGTGGGGAGAGAGATGGCGGAGTTTTGTAATTTGTCATGAACTGCTATTTATATATGATGATATCAAGGTAAATACATTGTTTGTTCTCTATTAATATCTTTCATTTCCTAACTATCCCTATCAGTAGTTAGAGCCTTCCATAGTTTGAATCTTTTATTTAGCTGGCAGTAGTGGGGCTTGCTGTATTGCAGTAGTGGGAGTAATGAAGATTATTGTGAGGTAAGTGATTTAGTGATTTGTGAAAGGTATAGTTTAATGTTAGTCAGGGCCATTCTCTTGTAGAGATTATTTAAAGTCAGATTGCGTTGCGCTAAAAAAAATATTGTGTTTCAGTTTAAGCACAGTTGTATTAATTTTTCTAAGGGGATGTTTCAGTGCATATTGTGATGAACTTACATGTGAATCACTACATTGTGTTGAACAGTGTCAAAATACAGAACAACTCCAAAAACAGTCTAATTCCATCCGTGTGAATGCAAGTGAAATGGACACTAATAAACTTTTCCACAGGATGAGAATAGTAATTATCGTGTCACTGGTGCTTATATTTTGACATTTCATGTACCCGTCTTAAACTGAGGGAGGTGGGAAAAGAAAAACAAGAGCTGCTGCAGCGCGACTTGTAGCCAGCAGCAGATCCAAACCACGATGCAGCCGACGGCAGCCGACGCCCCTCCGACTAGGCCGGGGGCGGTCCAGCAGCAGCCACCACCTGTCTGCGGTCCAACGGCACGACACGGGAGCGGTCTTACGACGTCAGCAGCAGATTCTTATGACATTCGATAAATGAGTGACTTCGGAAATTTTATGATACCCCACCATGAGAAAACATTCATTATCTCAGATGCTTACAACAGAGTCATAAATTTGCATTTTCCAGCATATTTTATTACAATCATGTCAAGCCTGACTGTTAAAAGTAGGTGTCTGTATTTTCTTGAAGCCCCTTGGACGTTCTTATTCCCGGTTTTCCGCGTCCAGTGAACCCAAATGGGGGGGGGGGGGGGATAAGTTAATCCGAGAAGTATCCGCAGCAATTTCCGAGATAATACAGTCACTGAAGTCATTTAAAGTACTCGATTCAACTATAATTTTATCATGTCTAAAACAACATTGAAACTGAACATTTGCATCTTGAGAGTAGCAAATCTACGTGGATTACATGGACTGATAAAAAAAATATACAATAGATAAACTAATTTTTTTTCTCAGTCCAAGGGGCATTGTAACATCCACGTGATAAGTTTTTGGCTACAGTGCGACGAGAGGAAATTATGCCTGTAACAGTTATAAACATTATCTATTCGGCATATGAAAAAATAGTGAATTAATTATTTATATAATATTATATGATGTAATTAGACATATCGATGTGTATCATACAAAGACAATGATAACTGTAAATTCCTTTTATGATCTGCGTTTGTCTTCCTTTGTTTTTTTTTACCTTTTTTGGTTGGCTTTTGTAGGTTCAGCACGCCAGACGCATATCAAACTGAGGTCTGTTAAGAAATTGTAATTACTTGTTAATTATTACTTGAAAATAGAGTTCATTATTATTATAAACATGAGTGAATAATTATTTGTAACTGTAATTCCTCTCTCAGTAAGCATTATCTGTGTTAATTATTTCTTTCCGCCGCAACGAGCGCAGCCATTGATGATAGCGATTTGTATCGCGTTTTTGTCTGTGTTTTCCTTAGAAACAAATCCATTGTTTGCTTGACGAGGTCTAAATACTGCACAATATGAAAGTATAGTTTATAGCGTTTAATAAACATTTTAAATATTTACTTATTTGCTCTAACAATAGAAAGTCTCTATCAATTGTCTGCCGCCATCTTAATAATTATCACAGCGGCAAATTCAAATTACGCAACTCTGCAGACATAAATGCTGAACGTAATACAAATGTGTAAAAATAAATGTGCACCGGTGGTCCCGAACTCATTTTAATGAAAATAATTCGAATCAGATTGGTTCTTTAAAAACAGTGCTCATAGCACGATCGTTATAACAAACTTTTCTAGCTGATGTATGGAGCCGAAATTAATTACGCACGAGTTGCGAAGAATATTGTTTCAGGTAACATACGTCAGTGTTGTGCGCGGCTGATATTCTGTGGTTTTAATGATCATTTTGCTGAAGATAACTGTTTCCATCATAATCCATAGTTGTATAGAATCTGTTGTATGAACTGTGATTTAGTGACACTTACACAACTTACAGACAACACTTTAACACGACGTTAACTTGGAGTTCTTTAGCAACTTGATCAAATCTTTAGTCAGGAGAAAAATTATTTAGTAATTACTCAATGTAATAAAATAAGATTATCATTTCCATTTTCAAATTAGTAAAATACCAAACCACTGAATAACACAGCAAACGCCACAAAGAGGACGTATATACGAAAGTGAGAAGGGAGATATGATACTGCGTCAACAATTTGGCAGAGCACGGAAAGACCTAAGCCGAAACAAGGCCCCACGAGTAAACGACTTTTCGTCAGAAATACTGACAGCACTTGGAGAGCCAGTCATGACAGAACTCTTCCGTGAGGTGAGCAAGATGAATGAGACCAGCAAAATACCCTCAGAGTCGAGAAAAATATAATTCAAATTACAAAGAAAGCAGGTGCTCATAGGTGTGAATATTATCGAGCTATAAGTTTAATAAGTTATGACTACAAAATAGTAACACGAATTCTTTACAGAACAATGGAAAGACTGGTAGAAGCGGACCTCGGGGATGATAGGTTTGGATTCTGAAACGAAGCAGGGACATCCGAGGGAATAGTGACCCTACCATTTATCTTAGAAGATAGGTTAAGGAAAGCCAAACCTACGTTTATTGCTTATACAGAACGACACGGCAGTTACAAGAGTCGAGGGGCATGAAAAAGAAGCAGTTGTTGAGAAGGGAGTGAGACAGCGTTGTAGCCTATTCCCGACGTTGTTCTATCTGTACACTGAACAAGCAAGAAGGGATACCAAAGAAAAATTTGGAGTAAGAATTAAAGTTCAGGGAGGAGAAATAAAAACTCTTAGCATCTGCCGATGACATTGCCATTGTGTCAGAGACACCAAAGGACTTGGAAGAGCAGTTCAGTGGGATAAACACTGTCTTGAAAGGAGGATATCAGATGAGCATAAAGAAAAGCGAAACAAGGATAATGGAATCTAGTAGAATTAGATTAGGAAACGAGACAAAGTAGTAGATGAATTTTGTTATTTGGTGCAGCAAAATAACTGCTGATGGCCTAAGTAGAGAGGATATAAATTGTAGACTGGTAATGACAAGGAAAGCGTTCCTAAAGAGAAATTTTTTACCATCGAATACAGATTTAAGTGTCAGGAATATTTTCTGAAATTGTTTGTATGGAATGTAGCCAAGTATGGAATTGAAACATGGACGACAAACATTTTGGACAAGAAGAGAATAGGGGCTTTTGAAATGTTGTGCTACAGAAGAATGCTGAAGATTAGATGGGTAGATCATGTAACTAATTGGGAGGTACCAAACAGAATAGAAGAGAAAAGAAATCTGTGCCATGACTTGACTAGAAAGGGGATTGGTTGACAGGACACGTTCTGAGACATCAAGAGTTCACCAGTTTAGTATTGGAGGGAAGTGGGCGGCTGAAGTGAACGATTCGAGTGACTGTTTTAGCCAGCCAGATGGCCTGAGTCCCATGGAACATTTATAGCACATAATCGAGAGGTCAGATCGTGCAGAACAATCTGCAGCACCAAAATCGCAGTTACGGACGGCTATAGAGGTTTCTCTATAGTCTTGCAAGGGACTTGCAACGACTTGTCGAATCCATGCAAGGTCGAGCTGCTGCACTAGGCACTTATTTCAGCTTCTACGGGTTGAACATTTCTGTTGCTATCTGTATTAGTAAACCGCTATACCGGAAACCGATACCAGAAGCCGGTTGCCTACATAACACCATACAAGGGCAGCAAAAATTACACTACTGGCCATTAAAATTGCTACAGGAAGAAGAAATGCATATGATAAACGGGTATTCATTGGACAAATATATTATACTACAACTGACATGTGATAACATTTTCACGCAATTTGGGTGCATAGATCCTCAGAAATCAGTACCCAGAACAACCACCTCTGGCCGTAATAACTGCCTTGATACGCCCGGGCATTGAGTCAAACAGAGCTTGGATGGCGTGTACAGGTACAGCTGCCCATGCAGCTTCAACACGATACCACTGTTCAACAAGAGTAGTGACTGGCGTATTGTGACGAGCCAGTTGCTCGGCCACCATTAACCAGACGGTCATGCATTATCCTGCTGAAATGTAGGGTTTCGCAGGGATGGAATGAAGGGTAGAGCCACGGGTTGTAACACATCTGAAATGCATCGTCCAGTGTTCAAAGTAGCGTCAATGCGAACAAGAGGTGACCGAGACGTGTAACCAGTGGCACCCCATACCATCACGCTGAGTGATACGCCAGTATGGCGATGACGAATACACGCTTCCAATGTGCGTTCACCGCGATGTCGCCAAACACGGATGCGACCATCATGATGCTGTAAACAGAACCTGGATTCATCCGAAAAAATGACGTTTTGCCATTTGTGCACCCAGTTTCGTCGTTGAGTACACCATCGCAGGCGCTCCTGTCTGTGACGCAGCGTCAAGGGTAACCGCAGCCATAGTCTTCGAGCTGATGGTCCATGCTGCTGCAAACATCGTCGAACTGTTCGTGTAGATGGTTGTTGTCTTGCAAACGTCCCCATCTGTTGACTCAGGGATCGAGACGTGGCTGCACGATCCGTTACAGGCATACGGATAAGATGCCTGTCATTTCGACTGCCAGTGATACGAGGCCGTTGGGATCCAGCACGGCATTCCGTATTACCCTCCTGAGCCCACCGATTCCATATTCTGCTGACAGTCATTGGATCTCGACCAACGCGAGCAGCAATGTCGCGATACGATAAACCGCAATCGCGATAGGCTACAATCCGACATTTATCAGTGTTGGAAACGAGATGGTACGCATTTCTCCTCCTTACACGAGGCATCACAACAACGTTTCACCAGGCAACACCGGTCGACTGGTGTTTGTGTATGAGAAATCGTTTCGAAACTTTCCTCATGTTAGCACGTTGTTTGTGTCGCCACCGGCGCCAACCTTGTGTGAATGCTCTGAAAAGCTAATCATTTGCATATCACAGCATCTTCTTCGTGTAGGTTAAATTTCCTGTCTGTAGCACGTCATCTTCGTGGTGTAGCAATTTTAATGGCCAGTAGTGTATATTTCCAGTATTTCGCGTAATTATAGACCGATTTTACAAATTTAAAGAGCTGTCGTAATCTAGTCACTAGGAGGTAAAATCGGATATTAAAAATTTAGCCAAATAATATACGTGTTACAGTTAAACATTGTGTGTTCGTCTTGAGGCAGCCTAAGTGAAGGCGCTTATATTCCCGGACTTGATTCATCCAGTATTTGACAATAAGCGCATTTAGCAATTTCCAACGAACTTCACGTATAACTTCAGTCATTTAAGAAACTTTTTCACACCGACATACCCCCCTCTCCTTCCTCCAGAAAATATGGAAACAAAAGTTCGTAGAGGGAGGCCGAGAGATGAATACAGTAAGCAGATTCAGAAGTTGTAGTAACTATCCGACGACGAAGAGGCTTGCAGAGGACAGAGTGTCATGGTGAGCTGCATCAAACCAGTCTTCCAACTGAAGACAAAAACAGCAGAAACAACAACAGCAGCATATATATATATATTTTTTTACAGTGGTATTTTCTGAGTATTTTGGTATAAGACAGCCGAGTTGTCAGATTGCTCGTTACAGAGTAATAACGTAATTACGCTTCATGCACTTTGCTGCCCCAATTACCTTGGGTTCTTTGAAAATACCTTCACAACAGTCAAAAGATCTGTAATACGAACTCCGCAAAATATACAACACACGACAGCTGTATGACGCTTGTTGCTGCTCTCGCGCTGCATTCAGTGAACCCACAAACGACGTGCAAATCGGCCAGCTGATGAGCAGTAATTTTGTCCACACTGCTGTGTGTCACTCTTTCCGGACAATTAACGTTGGTACAGAACCGAGCAGTTCTGAACGCGAGCCTGAGGGCGAACAGTATTGTGAGCTTCACTGTTCTCAACAGGCGACGGCCTTGCCGCAGTGGATATACCGGATCCCGTGAGATCACCGAAGTTAAGCGCTGTCGAGCGTGGTCGGCACTTGGATGGGTGACCATCCGGGCTGCCATGCGCTGTTGCCATTTTTCGTGGTGCACTCAGCCTCGTGAAGCCAATTGATGAGCTACTCGACCGAATAGTAGCGGCTTCGGTTAAGAATACCATCATAACGACCGGGAGAGGGGTGTGCTGACCCCACGCCCCTGCTATCTGCATCCTCCTCTGAGGATGACACGGCGGTCGGATGGTTCCGGTAGGCTAATCGTGGCCTGAAGGGCGGATGCAAAAAGTTTGTTTCGAGACAAGAGGCACAACGCATACCATTGATGTGTGTACTGTGGTGTCACCGCTAGACACCACACTTGCTAGGTGGTAACTTAAATCGGCCGCGGTCCTGTAGTACATGTCGGACCCGCGTGTCGCCACTGTGTAATCGCAAACCTAGCGCCACCACATGGCAGGTCACAAGACACGGACTTGACCTCGCCCCAGTTGTACGGACGACATAGCTTGCGACCAGACGTATCAAGTCTTCCTCTCATTTGCCGAGAGACAGATTAAATAGCCTTCAGCTAGTCCATCGCTACTACCTAGCAAGGCGCCATTTGTATCAGTGCTAATAGCTTACTACTAGTCAAGAGATGTATTACAACAAGACTACATTAAAGTTAAGTATAAAAGAAGATCCCTTCTTTTCTTTATAGTTTTTCATCCAGTCTCCTGTTTCAGAATTTACGCCCGTCTGCGTTAGTTTCGCGTGCTTCTAGCCACTCATTGTGTCGAGACTTTAGGGACTCGACACAACATGTACCGCTGTTGCAGGCATTTTCAGTGCAATATACAGTGACAAAAGTCATGAGATGGCGATTGGCACATACACAGATGGCGGTAGTATCGCGTACACAAGGTGTACAAGGGCGGATCTGTCGTTTGTACTCAGGTGATTCACGTGAAAAGATCACCAATGTGATTACGGCCGCATGATGAAAATTAACAGAATTTGAATGCAGAGTGGTAGTTGGAACTAGATGCATGGGACATTCCATTTTGGAAATCGTTAGGGAATTCGATATCCGAGACACACAGCGTCAAAAGTGTGACGAGAATACCACATTTCAGACGTCAGCTCTTACTGCGCATAATGCAGTCGTTGTCGGCCTCCACTTAACGACCGAGAGCAGCAACGCTTGCGTAGCGTTGTCAGTGCTAACAGACAAGCAACGCTGCTTGAAATAACTGCAGAAATCAATGTGGGACGTACGAGGAACGTATACTTGGTGAGGCGAAATTTCACATCAATGGGCTGTGGCAGCAGACGAGCTAAGCGAGTAGCTTTGCTAACAGCATAACACCGCCTGCAGCGCCCCTCCTGGGCTCGTGGCCATTTCGGTTGGACCCTAGACGACTGGAAATCGGTGGCCTGGTCAGATGGGCCCCGCTTTCAGTTGGTAACAGCTGATTGTAGGGATCGAGTGTGGCGTAGACCCCACGGAGCCACGGACCCAGGTTGTCAACAAGCCACTGCGCAAGCTGGTGGTGGCTCCATAATGGTGTGGGCTATATTTAGATGGAATAGGCTTGGTCATCTTGTTTATCTGAAGCGGTCATTGACTGGAAGTGGTTATAGTCGGCTACTTGTAGACCATTTGCAGCCATTCGTGGACTTCATGTTTCCAAACAACTATGAATTTTTTTATGGGTCATGGTACGCTGTGTCATTGGGCCACAGTTGTTCGTGATTGATTTGAAGACCATTCAGGACAATTAGAGCAAATCATTTGGCCACCAAGATCGGCTGACCAGAATCCTATGAAACATTTATGGGACGTAAGCGAGAGGTCAGTTGGTCCACGGAATCCTGTACCAGCAACACTTTGGCAGTTATGGACGGCTGTTGACACAGCATGGCTCAGTGTTTCTGCAACGAGTTCAGTCCATGGCACATAGGGTTGCTGCAAAACTCTGGGCCAAATGACGTCCAACGTGATATTAGCACGTATCGCATGACTCTTCTCACCTCAGTGTGAATACAAAAATCAAGTGGGACGAAGAACTCAAACGACACGTAGTTATACTGTATCGAGCTAGCGGAGACCACGAGTGGCGTAATGCGAAACTCTCAGAAAATACCCCCGGTCACCCTCCGCAATATTGTCTGTGTAACCAGGTCCGCTCTGCTGATGAAAGGGACAGACTTACGCGACTCGTCTGTGCTTGTGGACTGGCTTCGAACCCGCGACCCGGCAGTGAGCAGCGAGGCAGTGGCAGCTGTCAGGAGCCTTCCCCGCTACCGCCGGCTGTTGACACGCGCACGTCCTCCAACAGACTGTGGACCATCTGGTAAACACTGTGAGAGCCGCTACACGCTTTATCACGTCCAAGGCCAGGGGCTATATCTCTTCGCAGTCACAAACAAACTTCTCGTGACTCTACAGAATCCTCTCTCCCTCCCTCCCTCCCTCCCTCCCTCCCTCCCTCCCTCCTTCCCTCCATCTCTCACTCTCTCCCCCTTTCTCTCTTACTCACTCTCTCCCTCTCTCTCTCTGTCTCTCTCTCTCTCACACTCTCTCTCTCTCTCTCTCTCCTAGCATTATCTCGTCGTACGGGCACAGCTGTTGTTCCCTTTTATTTTAAGCAGGATGGGTAGAGATGATCGTTCTAGCAGAAACTACGTCACCTAAAAGTAAAGAGTACCACTAAACCGGCATTCTACTATCTTTTCTTTTTTTGAGTAATCGCGTTTATACACTACTGGCCATTAAAATTGCTACACCACGAAGATGACATGCTACAAACGCGAAGTTTAACCGACAGGAAGAAGATGCTGCGATACGCAAATGATTAGCTTTTCAGAGAATTCACACAAGGTTGGCGCCTGTGGCAACACCTACAACGTCCTGACATGAGGAAAGTTTCCAACCGATTTCTCATACACAAACAGCAATTGACCGGCGTTGTCTGGTGAAACGTTGTTGTGAGGCCTCGTGTAAGGAGGAGAAATGCGTACCATCACGTTTCCGACTTTGATAAAGGTCGGATTGTAGCCTATCGCGATTGCGGTTTATCGTACGGCAACATTGCTGCTCGCGTTGGTCGAGATCCAATGACTGTTAACAGAATATGGAATCGGTGGGTTCAGGAGGGTAATACGGAACGCCGTGCTAGATCCCAACGGCCTCGTATCACTAACAGTCGACATGACAGGCATCTTATACGCATGGCTGTAACGGATCGTGCAGCCACGTCTCGATCCCTCAGTCAACAGATGGGGACGTTTGCAAGACAACAGCCATCTGCACGAACAGTTCGACAACGTTTGCAGCAGCATGGACCATCAGCTCGGAGACCTTGGCTGCGGTTACCCTTGACGCTGCATCTCAGACAGAAGCGTCTGCGATGGTGTACTCAACGACGAACCTGGGTGCACGAGTGGCAAAACGTCATTTTTTCGGATGAGTCCAGGTTCTGTTTATAGCATCGTGATGGTCGCATCCGTGTTTGGCGACATCGCGGTGAACGCACATTGGAAGCGTGTATTCGTCATCGCCATGCTGGCATATCACCCGGCGTGATGGATGGTTGCCATTGGTTACACGTCTCGGTCATCTCTTGGTCGCATTGACGGCACTTTGAACAGTGGACGTTATATTTCAGAAGTGTTACGACCCGTGGCTCTACCCTTCATTCGATCCCTGCGAAACCCTACATTTCAGCAGGATAATGCACGACCGCACGTTGCAGGTCCTGTACGGGCGTTTCTGGATAGAGAAAATGTTCGACTGCTGCCCTGGCCAGCACATTCTCTAGATCTCTCACCAATTGGAAACGTCTGGTCAATGATGGCCGAGCAACTGGCTCGTCACAATACGCCAGTCACTACTCTTGATGAACTGTGGTATCGTGTTGAAGCTGCATGGGCAGCTGTACCTGTACACGCCATCCAAGCTCTGTTTGACTCAATGGCGAGGCGTATCAAGGCCGTTATTACGGCCAGAGCTGGTTGTTCTGGGTACTGATTTCTCAGGATCTATGCACCCAAATTGCGTGAAAATGTAATCACATGTCAGTTCTAGTATAATATATTTGTCCAATGAATACCCGTTTATTATCTGAATTTCTTCATCGTGTAGCAATTTTAATGGCCAATAGTGTATTTTAAGCAGGATGGGTATAGACGATCGTTCTTGCACAACTACGTCACCTAAAAGTAAAGAGTCCCGTGATAACGGCCATTCTACATTTTTTTTTGTTTTTAGTTATCGCGCTTATAATAAACTGCCTCTTAAATTTTTACAAGCTCCCAAAATATCTTTGTAGTCATAACGCATTCAGGCAGCTATGTCAACAGTCGTTTCATGTCAGTATACACCCAGGAGCCAAAGTCTTGCGATAACTCCTAATAACGGGTCGAACCTCTTCTTGGCCGGCATAGTACAGCAACTCGACGTGGCAGGGACTCAACAAGTCGTTGTTAAGTCTCCTGCAGAAATACCGAGACATGCTGCCTCAACAGCCGACCATAATTGCGAAAGCGTCAGCGGTGCAGGATTTTGCGTAGCAATTTTGTAACATCAAAGAAATTAGGATTATTTCAGATGTAAATCTGGTGTAAAATTATCCAACTAAGATAAAATATGTGACACATTACTGGTAACTAATGAACTATACAAATATTACAACAGTTGTTCATAAAGGAAAATAAATTAAACAATGAACTTCGGTGACATGTTTCCTATGTGTGGCTGAACAAAATAATCTTTTTTAAACAGGTCTTAAATTACAAACAGACAAGATGTACTAGTGAGATTAAGCAGGTAAGTAAAGCAACAGTGTTACAACGAAATCATTAACACAAAAAGAGAAATTATGGTAACGAAAACAAAGGAAATCGGAGCATGTGAGTAAGAAGGGTAATTTATATCCATCATCCCAAGCTTATAACTGTTCCCTTACTCGCCACTTCTAACAGCATTACTGCTCATAATCCCATCCAGCCAATGTTGTAAATCATCCCTCTTACTCACGTGTCCCATTTTCCTTTATTTCCTTTACAATAATTTCTCTTATTGTGTTAAACAGTTTGCTTTGTATAATCACAGCTGCTTCACTTACCTGCTTAATCTGACTAGTATATGTTATCTGTTTGTAATTTAGGACTTGCTAAAGACAAGATTATTTTGTTCAGCCACACATTTGGAACATGTCACCAAAGTTCATTGTACAATTTATTGTCTTCTATGAACAAATGTTGTATTTTATGTATAGTTCATTAGTTACCAGTAATGTGTCACATATTTTACATAGGTTAAACAACCGTACATCGCATTTATACCTGAAATAATCACTCTTGTTTTATTCCTAAACCTAACATTAACATTTTAATCTTTGGTAATGTAGATATTCTGTAGATGCACTAGTTTATAATCTTGGATCCAACAAAATTTCTGTGCACCACATGCTTATTTTGTACCTCATGACGGCATAAAAGCCGAAAGCCGATTTGTTAAGTAAATAATAAATATCGTAGAATATTACACCAGTATTGTGTGTGTTTCCATTCGTAATTTATAAAATACTCTACCAAGAATCGACGGAACAGTCAACCAATGTAAATAAATTCTGCAAATCACGAGAAAATTTCCGAAAAAATATCGTCCACGCAGTCCCGAAGATAGCAAGGGGAGATATGAACTATCGCACAATCAAGTTAACAGCTCATGCATCCAAGTTGTTGACAACAAAAAATATACCGATGAATGAAAAACTAGATGCTAAGTTCGGCTTTACGAAAGGTGAACGCACTAGCCAGGCAGTTTTGACGTTGCACCTGATAATGGAAGCAAGAGAAGGAAAAAAAATCAAGGCACACCATAGGATTTGTTGATCTAGAAAACGCCTTAGATGGTGCGTGTGTGAACAGCATTGTAGGGTTTGTTTTCCAATAGGATAACGCTCGCCCACATAGCGCTGTTGTAACCCAACACGCTCTGCAGAGTGTCGGCATGTTGCCTCGGCCTGCTCGATCATCAGATCTGTCTCCGTTCGGGCATGTGTGGGACTTCATTGGACGACAACTCTAGCGTGATCCACACCGGTGCTAACCATAGCTATACGGACCGACCGCGTGTAACAGGCATGGAACTTCATCCCACAAATTGACACCCGGCAACTGTACAACAAAATGCATACAAACAAACAGCATTAACTGTCTCTGTATTCACAGACCAGGTGCAGCAGGCATGGAACATCAGCCTACAAACTGACATCCGGAAATTTTGGAAATTTGTGGTAAGATCCTATGGGACCAAAGTGCTGACGTTATCGGTCCATAAGGTTACACACTACATTTTTTTTCTTTTTTTCTCATCAGTCTACTGACTGGTTTGATGCGGCCCGCCACGAATTCCTTTCCTGTGCTAACCTCTTCATCTCAGAGTAGCACTTGCAACCTACGTCCTCAATTATTTGCTTGACGTATTCCAATCTCTGTCTTCCTCTACAGTTTTTGCCCTCTACAGCTCCCTCTAGTACCATGGAAGTCATTCCCTCATGTCTTAGCAGATGTCCTATCATCCTGTCCCTTCTCCTTATCAGTGTTTTCCACATATTCCTTTCCTCTCCGATTCTGCGTAGAACCTCCTCATTCCTTACCTTATCAGTCCACCTAATTTTCAACATTCGTCTATAGCACCACATCTCAAATGCTTCGATTCTCTTCTGTTCCGGTTTTCCCACAGTCCATGTTTCACTACCATACAATGCTGTACTCCAGACGTACATCCTCAGAAATTTCTTCCTCAAATTAAGGCCGGTATTTGATATTAGTAGACTTCTCTTGGCCAGAAATGCCTTTTTTGCCATAGCGAGTCTGCTTTTGATGTCCTCCTTGCTCCGTCCGTCATTGGTTATTTTACTGCCTAGGTAGCAGAATTCCTTAACTTCATTGACTTCGTGACCATCAATCCTGATGTTAAGTTTCTCGCTGTTCTCATTTCTACCTCTTCTCATTACCTTCGTCTTTCTCCGATTTACTCTCAAACCATACTGTGTACTCATTAGACTGTTCATTCCGTTCAGCAGATAATTTAATCCTTCTTCACTTTCACTCAGGATAGCAATGTCATCAGCGAATCGTATCATTGATATCGTTTCACCTTGTATTTTAATTCCACTCCTGAACCTTTCTTTTATTTCCATCATTGCTTCCTCGATGTACAGATTGAAGAGTAGGGGCGAAAGGTTACAGCCTTGTCTTACACCCTTCTTAATAAGAGCAATTCGTTCTTGATCGTCCACTCTTATTATTCCCTCTTTGTTGTACATATTGTATATGACCCGTCTCTCCCTATAGCTTACCCCTACTTTTTTCAGAATCTCGAACAGCTTGCACCAAATGGTTCAAATGGCTCTGAGCACTATGGGACTATCTGAGGTCATCAGTCCCCTAGAACTTAGAACTACTTAAACCTAACTAACCTAAGGACATCACAAACATCCATGCCCGAGGCAGGATTCGAACCTGCGACACCGTAGCAGTCGCGCGGTTCCGGACTGAGCGCCTAGAACCGCTAGACCACCGCGGCCGGCAGCTTGCACCATTTTATATTGTCGAACGCTTTTTCCAGGTCGACAAATCGTATGAAAGTGTCTTGGTTTTTCTTTAGCCTTGCTTCCATTATTAGCCGTAACGTCAGAATTGCCTCTCTCGTCCCTTTACTTTTCATAAAGCCAAACTGATCGTCACCTAGCGCATTCTCAATTTTCTTTTCCATTCTTCTATATATTTCTTTTCCATTCTTCTATATATTTCTTTTCATTCTTCTATATATTATTCTTGTAAGCAGCTTCAATGCTTGAGCTGTTAAGCTGATTGTGCGATAATTCTCGCACTTGTCAGCTCTTGCCGTCTTCGGAATTGTGTGGATGATGCTTTTCCGAAAGTCAGATGGTATGTCGCCGGACTCATATATTCTACACACCAACGTGAATAGTCGTTTTGTTGCCACTTCCCCAAATGATTTTAGAAATTCTGATGGAATGTTATCTATCCCTTCTGCCTTATTTGACCGTAAGTCCTCCAAAGCTCTCTTAAATTCCAATTCTAATACTGGATCCCCTATCTCTTTTAAATCGACTCCTGTTTCTTCTTCTATCACATCAGACAAATCTTCACCCTCATAGAGGCTTTCAATGTATTCTTTCCACCTATCTGCTCTCTCCTCTGCATTTAACAGAGGAATTCCCGTTGCACTCTTAATGTTACCACCGTTGCTTTTAATGTCACCAAAGGTTGTTTTGACTTTCCTGTATGCTGAGTCTGTCCTTCCGACAATCATATCTTTTTCGATGTCTTCACATTTTTCCTGCAGCCATTTCGTCTTAGCTTCCCTGCACTTCCTATTTATTTCATTCCTCAGCGACTTGTATTTCTGTAGTCCTGATTTTCCCGGAACATGTTTGTACTTCCTCCTTTCATCAATCAACTGAAGTATTTCTTCTGTTACCCATGGTTTCTTCGCAGCTACCTTCTTTGTACTACACTCCTGGAAATTGAAATAAGAACACCGTGAATTCATTGTCCCAGGAAGGGGAAACTTTATTGACACATTCCTGGGGTCAGATACATCACATGATCACACTGACAGAACCACAGGCACATAGACACAGGCAACAGAGCATGCACAATGTCGGCACTAGTACAGTGTATATCCACCTTTCGCAGCAATGCAGGCTGCTATTCTCCCATGGACACGATCGTAGAGATGCTGGATGTAGTCCTGTGGAACGGCTTGCCATGCCATTTCCACCTGGCGCCTCAGTTGGACCAGCGTTCGTGCTGGACGTGCAGACCGCGTGAGACGACGCTTCATCCAGTCCCAAACATGCTCAATGGGGGACAGATCCGGAGACCTTGCTGGCCAGGGTAGTTGACTTACACCTTCTAGAGCACGTTGGGTGGCACGGGATACATGCGGACGTGCATTGTCCTGTTGGAACAGCAAGTTCCCTTGCCGGTCTAGGAATGGTAGAACGATGGGTTCGATGACGGTTTGGATGTACCGTGCACTATTCAGTGTCCCCTCGACGATCACCAGTGGTGTACGGCCAGTGTAGGAGATCGCTCCCCACACCATGATGCCGGGTGTTGGCCCTGTGTGCCTCGGTCGTATGCAGTCCTGATTGTGGCGCTCACCTGCACGGCGCCAAACACGCATACGACCATCATTGGCACCAAGGCAGAAGCGACTCCCATCGCTGAAGACGACACGTCTCCATTCGTCCCTCCATTCACGCCTGTCGCGACACCACTGGAGGCGGGCTGCACGATGTTGGGGCGTGAGCGGAAGACGGCCTAACGGTGTGCGGGACCGTAGCCCAGCTTCATGGAGACGGTTGCGAATGGTCCTCGCCGATACCCCAGGAGCAACAGTGTCCCTAATTTGCTGGGAAGTGGCGGTGCGGTCCCCTACGGCACTGCGTAGGATCCTACGGTCTTGGCGTGCATCCGTGCGTCGCTGCGGTCCGGTCCCAGGTCGACGGGCAAGTGCACCTTCCGCCGACCACTGGCGACAACATCGATGTACTGTGGAGACCTCACGCCCCACGTGTTGAGCAATTCGGCGGTACGTCCACCCGGCCTCCCGCATGCCCACTATACGCCCTCGCTCAAAGTCCGTCAACTGCACATACGGTTCATGTCCACGCTGTCGCGGCATGCTACCAGTGTTAAAGACTGCGATGGAGCTCCGTATGCCACGGCAAACTGGCTGACACTGACGGCGGCGGTGCACAAATGCTGCGCAGCTAGCGCCATTCGACGGCCAACACCGCGGTTCCTGGTGTGTCCGTTGTGCCGTGCGTGTGATCATTGCTTGTACAGCCCTCTCGCAGTGTCCGGAGCAAGTATGGTGGGTCTGACACACCGGTGTCAATGTGTTCTTTTTTCCATTTCCAGGAGTGTATATTTGCCTTCCCAAATTCTGTGATGGCCCTTTTTAGAAATGTCCATTCCTCTTCAACTGTACTGCCTATTGCGCTATTCCTTACTGCTGTATCTATAGCGTTAGAGAACTTCAAACGTATCTCGTCATTCCTTAGTACTTCCGTATCCCACTTCTTTGCGTATTGATTCTTCCTGACTAATGTCTTGAACTTCAGCCTACTCTTCATCACTACTATATTGTGATCTGAGTCTATATCTGCTCCTGGGTACGCCTTACAATCCAGTAGCTGATTTCGGAATCTCTGTCTGACCATGATGTAATCTAATTGAAATCTTCCCGTATCTCCCGTCCTTTTCCAAGTATACCTCCTCCTCTTGTGATTCTTGAACAGGGTATTCGCTATTACTAGCTGAAACTTGTTACAGAACTCAATTAGTCTTTCTCCTCTAACTTAAACAAAATTACGCTAATGACAACACACACACCCATGCCCAAGGGAGCACTCGAATCTCCGGCGGGAGCCTAACATCCGTCACCTGTACTAAACAATGCATAAACATTTGCATGTTACAGTCAACATTCTGCTCGTTACAACTGTTATTGATGTGCCGACATTTCACGTTTGCAGTGCCTTATCTAGCGCTTACATTAACCTGTGGTGTTGCAACGTTAATCACTTAAATATTTTATCTAGAAAACTGTACAGCCGCGCGGTATTAGCCGAGCGGTCAGAGGCGCTGCAGTCATGGACTGGGAGGCTGGTCCCGGCGGAGGTTCGAGTCCTCACTCGGGCATGGGTGTGTGTATTTGTCCTTAGGATAATTTAGGTTAAGTAGTGTGTAAGCTTAGGGACTGATGACCTTAGGAGTCAAGTCCCATAAGATTTCACACGCATTTGAACATTTTTGATTTTTGAAACCCGTACTCTGGAAATTTCATTAGTCTACATTAGTTATTTTTTGGCCTTGGGATTTTTCCCATGGGTGTAGGACTTAAAATGTAACTCTTTTGGCTGTCATTATTTATGAACAAAATAAAATTTTTCTTGTTACAAATTAAAAGAAGAACACAAAATAAATATATTTATGTAGTATATTCTCCTTTCTTGACGTGTCTTGGACTATACCATCGCATTAGATTGCTTATATCGTTTTCAGGAGTAGAGAGATGATTAACGCAAAAATTTTTAGAACTTTTTTTGTGTATCGCTCACTGCTTGGCCGGCCGGAGTGGCCGTGTGGTTCTAGGCGCTACAGTCTGGAACCGAGGGACCGCTACGGTCGGAGGTTCGAATCCTGCCTCGGGCATGGATGTGTGTGATGTCCTTAGGTTAGTTAGGTTTAATAGTTCTAAGTTCTAGGCGACTGATGACCTCAGAAGTTAAGTCGCATAGTGCTCAGAGCCAGAGCTCACTGCTTGTTCCGCGTATAAATGCACGTTTACACGGTACCGTGTCTACATGCCAGTAAGATGTTTCGCCCTTCGCGCACAAAACCTGTTCGTGAGACCTGCCTCCCCTCCAACACTCCGACTACCTCCACATGCTCCGCATCATTGGAGCAGGCAAGCTAAACGGTTGCCGCCTTGTGGCAGACTTTCGCGTATGTGTGTCCTGCCATACTGCACTTTGGCGGAAATCGGCTCTCGGCTTGCATTTAAGTCGTTAAGGACAATCAGAAATAATAATTTTCTATCCAAATTTCCGCAGCAGGTGTCTGTAGCAAGACGAACCTTTCTAGAGGCTATAATGTTTGAGAAGAACAATCTGCTGCAGCTTGAAGGAAATCTCTCTCCCGCCTGCACTCAATCTAAAAGTATAGAATGATGTTCCCAGGTCAGACGAAACAAAAATCTTATATCACCTTTCCTGCTAAACAGTGGGAAGTTCTGGTAATTATGATGGAGCTACATAGCGATCACGCAGCCTTCTCTCCAAAGTAGACGACGAATGCTCAACAATACTGATGTCTGGTGACTGTCGTGGCCAGGGACATGTGACAGTTCATGCTCTTGCTCACAGGACCGGTCCTGGACGATGAGCACTGTGTGATCAGGTGCCCAGTCGTCTTGCAAACGCAGCATCGTTACTGGGGAACAAACGTTGTACAGGGTGTCCAGAAAAGGACTCCCTGATTTCAAAATTAAATATCTCGAAAATAAAGATCGATAGAGGAATGCAGTAAACGGTGCGTTTATTGTGAAAGCTGTAAGAAGTTTATACAACAGTTTGAAATAATAGTTACTAAAGCTGCTAACAGATGGCGCTGTACGCTGTACAGCTCATATCAGCATACATAAGTGAAATAATCGTATGAAAACAAACGTTGCAAAGAATCACATCAGAATGTTTTCAAAATGTAATGCGGTAACTACGTATCCCAGCCCCTAGACAACGAAACCAGCCAAAAATTTTAATATTTCAACTCTGAATCGGGGAGTATGTAGTTGAGGGCCATCACACCACATCACACATCACATTTATTATTGTGGATGCCCACATGACTGACTCTTAAATTGCACAGATGTCGGTCGTGGCCAAATACAACAAAACAACTAGCAGGTTTTGCAAGCATCTGCATTTGTGTTCAAGTATGCATTTCTCGAGTATTTCTATGTTTTTGCCCAACACCTGTGCAAAGAGTATTTTAAAACGGGCCTTCATTCTTAGAGCAGATAGATTGTTTTCCACTAATAAACTGGAATTCCACTAGGGTAGATTAAGAACACTGAAACAGTATAACTAAAAAGTAAGCATTTCTTTCCAAAATACTGATACTTTGGAAACTAATTTTCTTATTTATATATAAAGACAGCGGATACAAATAATTTATAGCATAAAAGCAGGAAAATGTGGTTTATAGCTACCAGGTGACTGCAAATTACCATGTCATTAAAAAACTCTATTCTTCACCTAAAATTACTCCTATCTAAATAAAGTTTTCTGTGTTTTATAACACCATTGTTCGTCAATTATTTGTAATAACTCATTTTTACTATATGTGACTTGATGTGTCAAGATTAATTGTCAGAGCTACAGTAATGCAAAAGGAATTTCTAGGCAACTGACGAGTATGTGGAAGTGTGTGCCTCCCTGATCTTAGTGACAGAGGGAAACTGCGAGTCAGACAGGGTATCGAACCCGGAACCCTTGACCTTTAGGGACGAAAGTTCGTACGGACTTAGATATCTAGATGCGACTCATGCCCTACCCTAACGGAAAACATCTTCTCTCCTAATTTCCAAACTTCACAGAAGTTCTCCTGAATGCTTTGCAGAACTAATACTACTGGAAGAAACGAAGTTTCACATCGGCGCACACTTTGCTACACAATGTAAATTTCCTAGGCTGGGTAAAGCCATCTCTCTGCAACATCCTTTCTTCCAGCAACGCTAGTCCAACAAGGTATGCTGGAGAACTTCACTCAAGTTGTAAAAGTGGGAGAGTGGACCCGGGAGAAGCAAAACTGTGAGCAAATCTTGGGTTGTGCCTGAGTAGCTCTCTCAGCAGACTACGTGCCTGCAGAAGGCAAGGGTCACACATCACAGTCCCACTTCGGCACACTGTTTTCATCTGCCGGAAAGTTTTAGATCTGTTGCCACGTGATGCGAGGTACATGTTGACTTCGCTCTCTCTGTAGCTCTGCTATCCTGTGAGAGTGGTGGTTCATCCTGGTGACCTACTGGTGCACAGCCCGGTATCCACCCCCTTCGAACGCAGCCCGCAGCACTGCAGGGTCCTTCTGTGCCGCCTCGGACAGCTGTAAAACTCCTACATAATAGGCACATAATAGGCTGAATCGTCCGCCATGTTTTCTCCATCTCTGAAGACTCAGCAATGGTTACTTTGTTTTACAGTATTACAGTTTTACAGTATTACTTATAAAATATTTTATATTGTATGTATGAAGTAAACAAAATAGTAATTAATGTTCATAGAGATATTCAAAATGCCCTTCTCATATAACAGAAAAATTGAAATGTAATATTACACGGCTATAGAAACATAGACTAGAACTTCTATGGTGGTTTGTGAATATTAAATGTAATGAGTTAAAAACTCGGAACCAATGTTCTTCAAATATGGGTGTTATGCAGTAACAACTTGTGCTATTTATTAGTTTTGCCTGTATATAGCCACTTTTAAAAGAGGTGTTTATTTTTTATTCAAAAAAAGATTCTTTAAGAAATGCTGCATTTTTATTTTACATTGCGGTGGGGAGGGGGGGAGCAAATAGCGGAACGAATTTTTATTGATAGTTTCATCTATCATTTAACCGGTATTCATTTCATGTACTTCATTATACGTTTGTTGCTTCTTGAGCTGGGGTAAAAAATTTATTCTTTGAAGGTTATGTTACTTGTGCAGGTTCCCTGACAATGACCAGTCCACTATATTACCACTCGTTTTACCGTACCGATATAAGAAATGGAGTTAAGTGTGAAATAGGTACATATAATGAAAATGGTAAATTTTAATGTATTATCCAAGAGCATAAGCGATATGTCGATTACAAAGATGTACGTGTGTAAGAACGCTGTGGAGCAACTATCGCTGATCAGAGTATGTGTAACAGAGAGCTTATGTTAGATCGCGCAGTGGTGGGCAGTTGTTGCTCTGGAGTAGCAGGAGTAATGCGTCAGAAACTGGCAGTGTATGTTGCGATGCTCCAGAGTGGGCAGTCGCTTAGTATTAAATACTCAGTGTAATAATTTCAGTGTTGTTTATTAATGATTTATGGAAGAAATAAGATCTGAAGTAAAATTAAGAAAATGCTACAAATATTATTATGAAATTTTGATGATGAATCTTTCTACAGTTATTACATCGATCTGCAATAATGTAATCGATATGCATGTATTTATGCGTTTTTGCTGTAGAACGAATTTGAATACGACCAGCTTTATATGTAAACCCAAGTTTTCTATTGTATTTTTTGTAAAGATCATTTATTGCGTAAATGTAATTTTTATGATATGGCTTAACAATTTGCAAGTCAGTTTCACAATACAGTAAGATTTAGAAGTAAGATATCACAGTCATTCTGCTCAGTTGTGTTCTGCCTCCCAATTCCAAGTCGCTTTTACACAAACAAATTATAAATGTGTCTCAGTCAAAAATGTTACATTTTGGCTTCTACAACTGTAGTTAGTTTAGTAGTTCTGAGAGCAGAACAAAGCGTTATCCGAGCAGACATCAGTACGACGTAAGAAATTTATTTCACACAGCTTATGGATTTTCGCACAGCGACCACTTTTGTACTTATTCAGATTTACGTGGCAGTAGCAAGATTGAGTAGATCTGAGTGCATTTACATCTAATTTGTCATTATCGCGCACAAGTTTTAATCGGTTTGGGTTTACTGCTATTGCTTTCTTGCTAGTGGACCGATTGTTTACAAGAGGGTCAGATATACACAATAAGATACACCATCAGCACATCACTTATTATAACTCTTTTTTGTTAGAAGTATATATCACACCTTATTTTAGACATAAATACTACAATGTCCAGTTTTTGTATGTGTGTTTATGATAAGACATATAAATACATGAAAGATATTCCTCCCCATTTTATCCATTGCGAAAATATCTCTGGAATCGAAAAATTTTGAGACTAACTACTTCAGAACAGTTTTCAACTAGGAAGAAATGCAGTTGTATACAACTGGTTTCATGTTTACAATTACTTTTATTAACGCATATTTACAATATAGAGCTGAGCGCCAGGTGATGCCCAGTTTTCTCTTTGGCGGTCTATGGCCCATCTGTTTCTTCATTCAGGGTCTCTAGGAAAACTAAACACGCGAAAACCATTTTTGCAATAGTTAGTGTAGACTTCAAGAAGAATATAATAATTCCAATCCCAAAGAAAGCAGGTGTTGACAGATGTGAAAATTACCGAACTATCAGTTTAACAAGTCACAGCTGCAAAATACTAACGCGAATTCTTTACAGAGAAGGAAAAACTGGTAAAAGCCAACCTCGGGGAAGATCAGTTTGGATTCCGTAGAAATGAGGCAATACTGACCCTACGACTTATCTTAGAAGAAAGATTAAGGAAAGGCAAACCTATGTTTCTAGCATTTGCAGACTTAGAGAAAGCTTTTGACAATGTTGATTGCAATACTCTCTTTCAAATTCTGAAGGTGGCAGGGGTAAAATACTGGGAGCAAAATGCTATTTACAATTTGTACAGAAAGCAGATGGCAGTTATAAGAGTCGAGGGACATGAAAGGGAAGCAGTGGTTGGGAAGGGAGTGAGACAGGGTTGTAGCCTCTCCCCGGTGTTATTCAATCTGTATATTGACCAAGCAATAAAGGAAACAAAAGAAAAGTTTGGAGTAGGTATTAAAATCCATGGAGAAGAAATAAAAACTTTGAGTATCGCCGATGACATTGTTATTCTGTCAGAGGCAGCAAGGGACTTGGAAGAGCAGTTGAACGGAATGGAGAGTGTCTTGAAAGGAGGGTATAAGATTAACATCAACAAAAGCAAAACGAGGATAATGGAATGTAGTAGAATTAAATCGGGGGATGCTGCGATAATTAGATTAGGAAATGAGACATTTAAAGCAGTAAAGGAGTTTTGCTATTTGGGGAGCAAAATAACTGATGATGGTCGAAGTAGAGAGGATATAAAATGTAGACTGGCAATGGCAATTTGTTAACGTCGAGTATAGATTTAAATGTCAGGAAGTCGTTTCTGAAAGTATTTGTATGGAGCGTAGCCATGTATGGAAGTGAAACCTGGACGATAAATAGTTCAGACAAGAAGAGAATAGAAGCTTTCGAAATGTAGTGCTACAGAAGAATGCTGAAAATTAGATGGGTAGATCACATAACTAATGAAGAGGTATTGAATAGAATTGCGGAGAAGAGGAGCTTGTGGCACAACTTGACTAGAAGAAGGGATCGGTTGGTAGGACATGTTCTGAGACATCGAGGCATCACAAATTTAGTACTGGACGGCAGGGTGGAGGGTAAAAGTCGTAGAGGGAGACCAAGAGATGAATACACTAAGCAGATTCAGAAGGAGGTAGGCTGCAGTAGGTACTGGGAGATGAAGAAGCTTGCACAGGATAGAGTAGCATGGAGAGCTGCATCAAACCAGTCTCAGGACTGAAGACCACAACAACAATAACAACAACAACAGTGTAGTTCACAGCTGAGCAGCAACCGATACTTACGACGAATTCTTCAATATATGAATATCCTGTACTATGGGGAAGAAACGGCGGTTAGTTCAGGTCAGGTTATGGGAGTCTTACCTAGGTGGCTGGTGTCACAGCTCGAGATCAGCAGCCCAGCGTCTGCCCTCCACACAGGGGTGGCGGTTATTGCTGAACCAACCAGCTCTCAGTTGCACAGGTTCTTTTCGTCTCTGGTTTATCCTGCTCGTTAAAACTGCTCAAAATAACCGGTTTCTGAAGTAACCGATTTTCGTTTTTTTAGTATTATTATTTCAAGTAATAAACGTAGATTGAAAAATCCTAATGAAGGTCAAGGAGTAGGACATGATGGTCGATATTGCGACAGAAATAGGTCTGATTCTCTCCAGCAAAGCTTGCGAGTGTGAAGTAAACTGGAGCAGTGACAGGAGAATGTAAGGTCACAAGTTTATGATTTCCCTCCAACGTCAGCTTTGGATGGTATCAATTTTCACCCTGAAGGAACCACAAAATTAAGAGTTCAGTTATTATCTCAGGTTTTTAGCCCATCACTACAACTATAGGTATATCAGTCGCATTTACCTTCTTTTTCAAGAAACGCTGAGGATGGTTTTCCTTTTATGATGTCAAAAGTTCGTTCTGCGTACTCCCGTTTTTGAACTTTTGCAGCAAATGGACCATTAAACTTCACTGCTACCACAGTTCGTAAAATACTTCCAAGCTAGGGATGATACCATTCAGCAATACAACTGATGTATGAGGACTACAGTGAGAAGCTCCCGCACGGATGAGGTGGAGGTAAGTCTTGCACAGTGCATGTACATGAGTACTGCCAGTATGTGTTGTGGTAAAAGGTTCTTATAATGCCACTGAGTGCGGAAGAAGTTGCTGATAGAAGTTCAGCATCCCTAGAAAACGTCGGAGCTCCCAAACAGTATGTGGGCGCACCATCTGCAAAATGCTTCTACCTTTTCAGCCAGAGGAAATGAGCCCTTCAATGGAATTCAATGTCCTAAAAAATCGATATGTGGCTGTCCAAAATCACGCTTGGCTGTGTTTAGTACACGTCTTATGTATTGAGCCTTTCCAAGACTTGTCAGGTATTGTTCATGTCGTTCCATGCTTGACAGAAGATAAGAATGTCATGTAAGTATGTTAAACAGAAGAATAGTCCTTGCAGTACCGCAACAATAAACCGCTGCCACGTTTGTGCAGCATTTCGCAAGTCCAATGTCATATACAGACTCTCAATCTGAATGGGGTAGTGAGTGCTGTTTCTAGAATGTCTTCTTCCACTACATGTATTTGTGTACACACCTTAACACAGTATAGTACACTATTAACTGTCACATCACATAATGCATCGTTGTAATCCAACAGTAGAGAAACAGGATAACAATCTGGCAACAACTGGGTGTAGAAGATATTGTAATCCCCAAAGTGGCGCCATGCACCATCTTTCTTTCGCAGTAGGTGTATGTTAGAGGACCACAGACCACTGGATGGCCACATAATCCTCTCTCCCCCTGCATGTCATTAAATTGTGCATTTGTGATCGTAACCCCTCTGGGGTCAGACGTCATGGTCGACAGGAAACTGGTGAGCTATCTGTGGTATTGATATCATGTACAGTATCATGATATACAGCTTTCGGTGCTCCTGAGGGTCACATCAAGGCTGGAAACCATACTCTGCAGCATCTGCCTGCATAACTTCAGTTGAGTGGACCACCGAGTAGCGACGGAACGCCAAAGCCACCAGAATGGTTACGCCTTCCACTAATTGTGTTCACCTTATCTGGTAGCAGGTGATAGTTCACCAATAGATCAGCACTGACGATGGTTTCAGTGACATCTGTGACTGTAAAATCCCATATAAATGCTGGGCACAGCTCCAGGTCTACTTCCATACATTGGGTGGGTGCCGTACATTGCTACTGACAAATTGTTCACAGCAGACACATAGAATAAGGTTGCTGGTCTACAACAGTGTAGCAGTCTCCAGAGAAAGATACACATGTCTGACCCAGTATCCACTAGGTGTTTGCAGCCTAACTTCCCATCACTGATTAAAAGGCCTTAGGACAATGCTTGGCAACCAGAAGCAGTGACTACGTCCAACTGTTGCTGGTTTTTGGTACATGCATGGTGATGTGTGCTTGTGTGCCCAGTCCCTAAATCTTCTGTGATATCAGCAGACTGGTTGCTGTTCTTGTCCAGATATCGAGGAGGTGAATGACTTCGAGACCTCTTTTGGTACCAGTTTCTGTCACTGCTGCTGTCACACCAAGATAGCAACTCGTCAATTCACTTGGGGAGGGTCTCGAACTTAGCTGCCAGATTGTCGTAATCGACCCATGTGACCATTTTGATACTAGGCTATGAGACATCACAGCCAGTGCATCAGTTGGGACAGAGAACATCGTTGATGAACTGGATTACTTGACATTGTCGGCATGTTGTCACTCGTAGCAACTGATGAGCCAATCGGAGCAGAAACTATACAGTCCACTACCCAATTGGCCAAGTCAGCCACCGCATCCAAAAGCACCTCTGTCTGCAATGCTATGATGGCTTTCGTCTGTGGCAGCAAGTGGCTGTTCTACAAAGTGTGCAGCTGGTTGTCTGGCTCTGTTCCAGTGTCCACATTCCTGTGCGAATGCCATAAATATTGGTAAGATTTTCAATCTCCTATGTCCTTGTGGCTTAATGCTTGCCAGAGCCATTCATCTTGTGATGTGGAAACCCAATGTATCAATTCTGATTTTAGCTTTTATAACATGTCGACTCTAGGCGGTGTGGTGATCACGTCTTCCATTTCAGTGGTGTAACAATTCTCCAGCTGACTTACAACCAACGCAAATTTGGTGGCGTCTGCCATAATACCAGCGTGCCGGGCCGTGTGGCCAGAATAGGGGTAACCGCACCGAAACTGACGGATCGTCGCCTCCAATGAATCCGTCATACCAGATGTGAACCATTTGTTTATTGAGTTCGCCTAAGGAGTTAAGCTCTTCACAAGGAAGTGGCAAGCTCATGGGTTGACGACACACCATCCTAGAATCGATAAATGTATCTGAACTAAAACTATTTCTTGTCGCTAAGGAAAAGAACAACACAAGTAAGTATATACAAAATAATAAAATCTCCATGACGGCTCGGAATAATTCACCGACAATACCGGCGCCTCTGGCTGCTGACACAGAAAGCCGATTAACAACTGTGCGGTAATGATACTTCTACATACGCTTTAAGTTCACGCGCAGACGACACAACTTGACACTGCATTACACTATGCTGCGAGAGGACCGAAGTCCAGCCGTTGAAAGTTCTGCTGAGATAAACGTCAGTACTGTATTATAGACCACTTTCTCAAAGATTTACAGTATAAAGGGAACTGAAGGAATGAAATGAGTCTAATTAGAGGTGGTTTTCTTATCTCCAGTTATATAAATAGGTGTATGCAGCATATTTAAGTCATATTAGCAAAATCAATACCGACATCAATATTTTCTTTAGAAATTAATTAAAATTTATAACCAAGCAGACGACGGTTAATTTCTGAATTTTTTGATACATGGCGATGACAGTATACTAAGAGAGGTTTTAAAAATGCCTTCTGTTATGACTAATATAGCAGTTTAACTGCAAATGTTCAATTTCTCGGCGCATTTAGGGAGATCCTGTAAATACTTGTCAAATACGTGGTTAAATGTGTTATCTGCAAAAAATTTACCTCAACTGCAATACTCTTGTAATCAAAATGACATCGTTCAAAACCTATACAGTGACACAACTATCGGTAGGCCGTGATATGAGTTCCGTATGTTAGATGACTACAGATGTTATCTAAACGCTGTCCATTTCCACAAGATAACAGCGCCCAAATCACGACAAAGATGCTCAAGGGCAGAAAAAACTTATTTCTGATATTGTTTGTAATATGTTAGAACACTGACACGAGTGCTTGTACTTGGCTGTTGTATTCCATACATGTAGTATCTAGACGTTGCCCCGTAATATTCTGACATTTGACATCTAAAGATTTTTTAAACCATGAGAGATTTATCAGTTACCAAAACACAGGAATTAGGCATTTAACGTTCTGCTGATTTGGTTTTTGTTATGCATTTAACAATAATCATTACTTGATCACAATTAGCAGAGCACCTAGCGAAAGGAATGGTTTTTAAAACGCTGTGTTGCAGATGAACGTCTGGTTGGTTATCAGGACGGACAGGATTGCAATCATTGTTTACACTATGATAAGCTTATCTGCTGCACATTATGGACTGGTGAGTATTGTGCCTACAAAAGAACTTTCCCGCGTATCAACTAGTCTGTGCTAGCATCCATGTCATATGGAAGTGTTATCTCTTGGAGTCTATAGGCATTGGTAAAGTAAACAAATTTGGTATGGATGGGTTTGTTTCTTCGTACTATGACGAGTACTTGGACGAGTACTGTATGGGATATTGTTGTATAGCCTGTGAATTGGCACCGTTTTTGTTCTTGATCAGCATGCCGGACCTTTTGAATTTATCTACGACATGTACAAACATGCCATTGAATCATACGTGACTCAGACTTAATGACGAAACGCCTAAAAATGTACGTAGTATCAATTGATTAGAAATGATAGACCTCACTCTCCCTTTTAAAAGCCGTTTGTAATGTCATAACAGACGAATTTTAATATTAATGATTATTTGAGCGTAGCTTCGGTTATTTGTCTTGAACTTGATTTAAAAATCATTGTTTGGAGCACAACAGCTTAAGTCTAGAATAGTTATTAATTTGTTTTCTAATAAAGACACATCCCTTCTGTGACATCTGGGGAACTATCACAATGATGTGTAGAAAATAAGATACTTTCTGTTTTCTTATTTTTGTCTGAAGTAATGCAGTTCAAATGACAAACTTCAGTTGGAGCATTTATGTGGAGAAATTTTGCATTGACTATTACCATGCAGAAAGTAACAAATAGAAAAAAGTTGTGTAAAAATCTGAAGCAGTGGGTGTCATGTTGGATGATCTTACTTAGAATTATTTTTTTTTTTTTCCATCACAACACAAAATATTGTGATTTCAGATTTATTTGTGTGTCCATTCACAGAAACCCATTAATAATTTTATTACAATATGTACTATCTTGGGAATTATTTAAGACCAATTGTAAGTTCCCACCAGGTTAAATATTTTTCAATGTATCTGTATTTTTTCTGGGGAAATACGGAAGCGTCCGATCCCGCCCGTCTGCTTTGACCCATGACGTCACAAATACCACGGAAACGACCTTAATCCACGATTCCAATATGGCGCATATAAAGTCGGTACGTACACATTATGAGCACCAAAATACATCGAAAAACAAACACACACAGTTTCCACAAAAAGCTTAATGATACTAACGGGAGAAGCGCGGGAAATGGGGTATTTTTGAGTGGGGGCAAACTAAATATAAACAAATTTAGACATCCACCCCATACAAAACCACACTAAACGACGAAAAAAACTGACATCACAAACCTCCCCAAATACCACTAAACACAATATCGACTGGAATCGGACATTTACCTTGACCTATATAGCTCAACAGCAGCTCACGATCCCATAAATTAGGATCAATCATTTCCCTTGGCCTATATAGCTCAAAAACATCTCCCGATACCAATTTAACATACACAGCCACACAATGGGATCGAACACTTCCCTTGACCTGCGCACTGTTAATTTTATCCGTCATATCCATTCCTGAACAAAAATAACAACCGATTAATTTTACTAAAATTACCACAGGATGTATCAGCGAACAACTCTAAACCTTCACACAAAATCGTTAACTCACTGAAACGAATTCCACTACAAACACAGCTGACACTCGAACAATTCTGGATAACTAGCAAAAGCAAACTGAGCCCATTATACCACACAAACGAAAACCCTGAACATACCACCAGAGAGCACAACAAACTACAACACGACGACTTTTACAAACATGCCACACTCAGAAACCAAACTCTGCGCCGCCATGACGTCACACACGACAACACCCTTACGTCATGGGTCAAAGCTGACGCGTGGGATCGAACACTTCTGTCAACCCTTTTTCTGGAAGTCGGAAAGTGACACACATTAAATTTTTTTGTATTGTTATTTGTAACTTTATTGCTTAAACAATTACATGTCTGTTAAGTGTGTTTTTCTCTTAACTAAGGAAAAAATACCAAATCAAAAGCTTCATAAACACCTGAGTTATGGGCGTTTGTGTAGATAAGTGCCATTTTGCATTAACACTCCTATAAAGCCAAGTTATCAGAATATCACTACATTTAAAATTCAATATAAAAAAATGTTGTAGTCTGTAAACAAAAACAATTTGCACAAGTTCTTATGTTATAAGAATAAGCAAATGTGCAAAGTTTCATCATATACTCCTAGAAGTGATATCCCATATTCCCATTATACCTCTCGTTTAATCAGTTGTAGCATTATTTGCTGATAGTAGTACAATAATACTATGGCTTTAGCAATAGCTGTATAACTTATGTTCGACAAATTTAGTTTTGCTGCCTCCTGATTACATGCCAGTGCAAAGGCAGCTGCAGAAATTTATCCGGGGGGGGGGGGGGGGGGTGGATTTCTAAAATAGCTATTTCTGATATAAATGAGCCAGTTTCAAGACATGTCATGATACAACAAATTTTATAGCTGACACTTGAAGCCTATTACATCCATAAGAACTGATGGTTATCCACTCGCTTCTAAAAGTACGTGAATTCTGTAATGAATAACAACTCTTTTCACTAGATTCCAGGAGGACACATATGCAACAGTGTAGATAACTAAATCCTAAATGATCTTTTGTTAAAATATGTCTAAAAAATTTCACACAACCTTCCGGATGGTACCACTGTTCCTCAACCTAAGGGAAAATATGCACATAGCCCAAAAATCAAGTTTCCAACTTTAATTTCTTGCGTTTTTGAGGGATAATATTTGCGACAACTTCCTATAACGTGGAATGTGACAGTAGGTTCAAGAATAAAACAGTTCTCTGTGAAAAATTGTTACAATGTGAACATTTATATAACATGATTTTTTTTACGCGTTTTAAATCTCCAACTAAATTTTAAAAAGTAAATCAGATGATACCTGTTTAAATATTCATCCATGGAGTTGGAGCAGCTGATCAGCAGAAATGGTTTCAATTGTATTTAAGACTTTCATAACCAGTCTGACTCATTAATTCACACGGGAGTTTTTATAGCTGCACACTTATTTCTGTGCAAGAGTTGGGCTAAGATGTTGATAATGGATGCTGTATTTGTCCCTCATATTATAGAATGTCTAATCTTTTTAAATAGTTGCATACATGAAGTTCAGGAAAGGACATTTTATATTAAGCTCCCAGCAGGTTTCTGTACAAAGAGTACCTTGTGTCTGTGCTTGGAATTGTTCCAGAAAATTATTCCATATGATATCAGTCAATGAGAGAATGTGACGTAAGTTAATCTTATAATGCTTTCATCTATAAAATAAACAATTACACAAAGGAAATGTTGATGTCAAGGTCTTGAGAAGATCTATAAAATGTTGTTTACAAGCCAAGTACTGATCAGTATGCACACTCAGGAATATTGGCCATTACTTAGCAACATCACACTCCACCAATAGATCATTGGCGTAATTAACTTAGCACACATACAACTCTTAAGAACGATCAAATGTTCATTGTCACTAACAACGAAAAAAATTGCAAAATAAAAACCGACAATGAACAGGATCCCCACGGGAATAGAGGGGCTATGGGATGGGAATGTTCTTGTTACTAATCCCTTCAATTATGTTAAAAGCTTGCAAATATGAGACCAAAGTGCGAAAATAGGCTTTTGATTAAAGGCACAAATGTTAGTAGGAAACGTGCAATGTATACGAAAACTCAAGTTTACCATATTACATTTGTTGCTTCTCCAACTCATAACGAAACTGTCACCTTCCATCCTAATTTAGACCTCGGACTACACTAGGCCCATGTCTGTACTACTAACTTTGTTCAAAAGGTAACCCAAAACACATTTTCCCTAAATGGATTGACAGCTTTACTACATCTACCCGAGTATCGTGCACAACACGATCTGGGTCACCAACCACAAGAAATAAATGGCGTTGACCTATTGTAAACAAACCAAATGACCGGCCTCTACAAGTGAAACATACACTTAATTCCATGCCGTACGACATGTACGTAACATGTGAAGTCACACTTCATGGCTTTCATTGTTCACTAGGCTCGAATTTTGAAGAATCCGATTTACGTATTTCCTTTCCATTGTGAATCAAATGTCACCCTATGATATTCAGCCTTGCAAGCACTTGAATATTCGCTAATAGCAGATTCAGCTGTTCAAGACAAATAACCGAAGCTCCGCTCAAATAAAAAAGCTGATACAAGATTTATTTTTATGGAAACTCTGATTTTTTTTTAAAAAAAAAAGAAGAGGAGGGAAGTACGCCTTGTTTTGATAGGTATTGAATGTTCATTTGACATACATCACATCATTGATCATTGTTAAATCAGATTATGTAAACTTACAACCTATAGTAAAGCTGCCTCATGAAAGAACAGAGCCAAAAGTTTTAAATTTAATTGAAAGATTTTCATTAAATGGGTTAACTTTATTTAGGATGTCAAATTAGCATTTTTAAACAACAATTGTTCTAGCCACACTAATGTTAATTTAAAATGTGCAGTTGTTATTTGTGCATCATCCGCTAATTGAAGACTAGCGCTTCTCAATATACATTTTATAATTGCTCCCAAACCACTGCACATAGATTTACCGCGGCTAGTAGCAAACAAAGAATGCTCAGCATCAGTAGAAAGATCGTTTTTGCGCTCAACCAAATTTTTAGAGCTTTTTCTATTCTTATATTGAGCAGCACGTCCATCAGTGAAATAATGCACTTTCTTCACTTCGGGCTAATGCTCTGCCAGCCACTTACCCACTTCTTTCTGGACAGCATTTACAAATCCTACATCATGTTCCATATCATCACTTACAAAGCAGTGGTTCACTATCGCCAATTCACTTTCTTCATTTACCACATAAACACAAACGTGATGGATTGTACAGCTGCTTCTTGTCCAGTAGTAACGCTGAATTTTATTCTGAATCACAAAACTGTAGTTTTCAGCAGAGTCCATGAACAGAATTGCTTTTGCCAAGGTTTGATTTTCTTTCAAATTTTTTTCAATCAGTTTGACTGACAGATATAAATGAGAGTGGATTAAGTGCCTGTAATTTTGTTACTAACAAGTCTTTGTATTCCCAAACAGTTGTAGACTGCTTCACCAATTCTGCCTGATGATCTATGTTTATCCATTGGCTGAATTCAATTTCATCATCAGCATCTTTGTAAGCTAATTTTTGGTAAATAATTCTGACAGTTTGTCATCACTGGGACAGTGATTAAGCATGCGGTCGTAGTTTTCAGAGTCACATACAAGAAATTGTATAAGTTCTTTGTATGTTCCTTCTTATTCCATATCCAACAGCAGTTTCACATTTTGGTACAAACACACACACACACACACACACACACACCCTCTCTCTCTCTCTCTCTCTCTCTCTCTCTCTCTCTCTCTCTCTCTCTCTCTCTGTCTCTCTCTCTGAATGAGTGCTGGTAGCACTGGCTAAAATGCACCACTTCGGTCTTAGTGAGCAGAATTTAGAAAGACCAGTGTTAATGTTTGAGTTCTCCCATTTAAAACGAGAGTACAGTTCTCTTAAGTTGAAAAGGATGAGTCTTTTTTTGCATATAGACATTCTTTGGAATCCTACCTTTTTTTGCTCCTCGTAACATTCGAGTATATTCATCATTTTGTTAGAAATCTTTAACACTTCATCAGCAATAGCTTCCTCCATTTTTGGTTTAGGAACTGATAAAACACCCATTTCTGTTTTCAGTTTCCTTGCTTGTCGAACCACATACTCACTATCATTGAATTCTAACATTATGTTTTCTTTTGACCAAGAGGGTGGAGCTAAAGTTAAAATCTGAAATTTTGCAGGTACTTTTACACTAGCCACCTTTTCGTTCATTAGCAATATCATGGCCATCAAAATGTTTGGCTTTCTTAACAATTTCATCATCAAATGTTTATTCTCTATGGTCAGGATCTTCAATGCCCGGCACACTTTTCTTTCCAAACATTCTTCACTTTTTCTTGCTTCTTTTTGCCATATGAAGCCTTGCTGTGATTTGGAATGTAGTGAAGTCTTAAGGGAGAGCACTCCAAATCATGTAAAGTTTTATTTGTATCCTCATTACTTTGATTTACTGATTTGTGGACTGTCACTTCCAGGTCATCTGCATCACTTTCATTTCTATCACTGATGTCAGTTTTCTGTTCACAAATCTTACGACATGTTGTGTACAGTTTTTGGCCTGGTTTTACATAGATTCTTTTAGTGCTTACTGTTTTAGACAAAGACAAGCAAACTGACCTCATGGGTTTTTTAGCTGTTTGTCTGGCGTTTTTTTGTAAGGACCACAACAAGTTCTTTGATGACTTTCAAACACTTTTAAGTAATAGTATCTGTGATGTCCACATATAGTAGCACTTTCTTGATCTTGTGGAATGCTTATATGGGTCGCTGCAATATCAAATCTCGGTGGTCTTCGCACAGCTCTTCTAATTTTTGTAGACTTTTTACTAAGATATAGGTTGTCAAATGACATGGCGTTTTTAATAATTTTCCAACAGTGCATGAATTCACATTCTCCATTGCAATTAACGGAGCGCTAATTCACTTGAAACATACTTTATACAAGTGGAACGATAGGGCTGCACCACAAACAGGTATGACCTATCTCTCAGAAAGACGAAGAACAGCTGAGGTCAAACAGACTAATTGCCGCATGCCATTTATTCTCGACAATAAATTTCAGTAATTGTTGCATTGTTTTCGTGCCTATAAAGGTTGCAAATGATCTACTGCTGTCTTAAGAACACTTTTTTAATCCTGTGATCAGGTGATTGACTGGACACACAAATCATATATATTATAGTCTGTAAAAAATTACTGAATTAGTCAAATGAATGGAAATAAATTTTCACACTTAGAATTAAATATCCTGTCTAGAATGAGCTATACTTAAATATACTAATTTGATACCCTTGCATCTGAGGCAGTGAGACAGTGAGTGGATGAACTTACTTAAAATGACCTTTTTTCATCACAGCAAAAAGTACTTTGATTTCAGATGTGCATATCAATTAGAAGACTGTTAAAATTTTTATTTTATTAGAAAGCTTACAATCTAGAGGATTATTTAAGACCATTATCAGGTTCCCAGTAGGTTGGAGAAATGTGATCTAAGTATTTTTCCATATCCTCACAGTTTTTCTGAAATCGAAAATTGGCCTACATTAATATCTTTTAAAACTTTTCTTTGTTACTTTACTGCTTCAATTAATGGGTATCTGTTAACTATATGCCTTACCTAGCTTCTCAAAAAATTTTCAAAGCAAAAGCTTCATAAACCCCTGAGTTACAGGTATTTATGTAGATAAGTACTATTTTGCATTGATGTTTTTGCAGAGCCCTGTTATCAGAATGTCACTACATTTAAAATTCGATACAAAATAAAGTTGTAGCCTGAGAAAAAAAGGTTTTGCAGAAGTTTGTATGTTATAAGTATAAGCAAACGTGCAAGTTCCGAGAAAATCTGAGAGTTATAAATCTTTGAATTATTGCATGTTTTGACATGGAACGACCCTGCCCCCGCTGGCCAGTGTGACCGAGCAGTTCTAGGCGCTTCAGTCTGGAACCGCGTGACTGTTATGGTCGCAGGTTCGAATCCTACCTCGGGCATGGACGTGTGTGATGTCCTTGGGTTAGTTAGGTTTAAGTAGTTCTAAGTTCTAGGGGACTGATGACCTCAGATGTTAAGTCCCACAGTGCTCAAAGCCATTTGAACCATTTTCAACCCTGCCCCCTGCCACTTGCAGATGCGTACAGTACCATTACATTCGAGATCACAGTATTTCTCAATACATACTAGACTACTGCAATGCCACAAGACTGGTGTCAATATGTACTGGTGAAACCCTTGCAGAATAATGCTTGTGCAATCAACCCCTTCAGATAATGAACCTCAGGGTGCCTTGAAACTAGTTCATGGAAAAATAAATATTTCAAGACAGTAAATAGTGATTGGTTACCTTACCTGCAGGTAACATTCAGACTGGACAAGGTAACTAAACTAATTTGTATCTTATTTATTCCATACTGCTTTACTGAAAGAGTAAATTGGTAGCAATGCCTCTTTCCCTAGATACGCAAGTGTCTTTCAGCAGATAATGCTCATTGTCTCCTTTTCCAGTAAAAGTCACGTGTGGGACACCCCCCCCCCTATATATTCCAATATGGCCTGGCTGTACTGGTCAATTTGCGACCAGAATCATATTTTCCGCTTTCACGGTCTTTGGCTTCACCAACTCACAAGCAGATTGTCACCTTCCAACCTAACCTAGACCTTGTTGTTGGTGTTTGATTCATAGAGTGTGTTCTCTAAGTGGATGTTACTGAGTTGTAAAAATTTCACTGGACTGTGCGGAATAGTTCCAAAGTTATTAAGACCTGAAGTTGGGTCTGAAGATAGATTGCCAGATGCGGGTTGCAATTTCCGGGTCATGCCACCTCCTTTCAGAAGCCATAATTCTGGAACTAATTGGCAGGGGAACTTAAAATTTTGTACATGAGTGTTCCACACTTAGTAGCATTGGTGTGCTAAATTTCAGCCAAATCTGAGATTATTGTCAATGGCCAATGGCCAGCTTCACACGTCCGTCCACATCAAACCCACCAACAAGCAACAGTACCTCCATTATGACAGCTGCCACCCATTCCACATCAAACGGTCCCTTCCCTACAGCCTAGGTCTTCGTGCCAAACGAATCTGCTCCGGTCCGGAATCCCTGAACCATTACACCAACAACCTGACAACAGCTTTTGCATCCCGTAACTACCCACCCGACCTGGTACAGAAGCAAATAACCAGAGCCACTTCCTCATCCCCTCAAACCCAGAACCTCCCACAGAAGAACCACAAAAGTGCCCCACTTGTGACAGGATACTTTCCGGGACTGGACCAGACTCTGAATGTGGCTCTCCAGCAGGGATACGACTTCCTCAAATCCTGCCCTGAAATGAGATCCCTCCTTCATGAAATCCTCCCCACTCCACCCGAGTGTCTTTCCGCCGTCCACCTAACCTTCGTAACCTGTTAGTTCATCCCTATGAAATCCCTAAACCACCTTCCCTACCCTCTGGCTCCTACCCTTTTAACTGCCCCCGGTGTAAAACCTGTCCCATGCACCCTCCCACCACCACCTACTCCAGTCCTGTAACCCGGAAGGTGTACACGATCAAAGGCAGAGCCACGTGTGAAAGCACCCACGTGATTTACCAACTGACATGCCTACACTGTGAAGCGTTCTATGTGGGAATGACCAGCAACAAACTGTCCATTCGCATGAATGGACACAGGCAGACAGTGTTTGTTGGTAATGAGGATCACCCTGTGGCTAAACATGCCTTGGTGCACGGCCTGCACATCTTGGCACAGTGTTACACCATCCGGGTTATCTGGATACTTCCCACCAACACCAACCAACCTATCCGAACTCCGGAGATGGGAACTTGCTCTTCAATATATCCTCTCTTCCCGTTACCCACCAGGCCTCAATCTCCGCTAATTTCAAGTTGCCGCCACTCGTACCTCACCTGTCATTCAACAACATCTTTGCCACTGCACTTCCGCCTTGACTGACATCTCTGCCCAAACTCTTTGTCTTTAAATATATCTGCTTGTGTCTGTATATGTGTGGATGGATATGTGTGTGTGTGTGTGTGTGTGTGTGTGTGTGTGTGTGTGTGCGCGCGCGCGAGTGTATACCCATCCTTTTTTCCCCCTAAGGTAAGTCTTTCCGCTCCCGGGATTGGAATGACCCCTTACCCTCTCCCTTAAAACCCACATCCTTTTGTCTTTCCCTCTCCTTCCCTCTTTCCTGATGAGGCAACAGTTTGTTGCGAAAGCTTGAATTTTGTGTGTATGTTTGTGTTTGTTTGTGTGTCTGTCGACCTGCCAGCACTTTCGTTTGGTAAGTCACATCATCTTTGTTTTTATATATAATAGAGGGAAACATTCCACGTAGGAAAAATATATCTAAAAACAAAGATGATGTGACTTACCAAATGAAAGTGCTGGCAGGTCGACAGACACACAAACATACACACAAAATTCAAGCTTTCGCAACAAACTGTTGCCTCATCAGGAAAGAGGGAAGGAGAGGGAAAGACGAAAGGATGTGGGTTTTAAGGGAGAGGGTAAGGAGTCATTCCAATCCCGGGGGCGGAAAGACTTACCTTAGGGGGAAAAAAGGACAGGTATACAGTCGCGCACACACACACATATCCATCCGCACATACACAGACACAAGCAGACACATAAAAACAACATGCACAACCTCAGTGTGTTTGCAATCAATTATGAGGCTAACAGTACGTATCCTTGACTGATAATGGTAGTTGCACGGGGGAAACAAGCTGTAGTTGCCATGAGTGTGGTTTGAGCTCAGTGAAACAGTCCACATTAGCTGTCCTGAGCGTTGTAGCAATCTACCAGTAATGTCCCCACAAGCTACTAGTAGCTTGCAGTCGACAGTTTGGCTATCACTATTTTAGGGCAATGCAGCCAATGTGGAAAAATTGTTTATTCTACAGAAGTGTGCAGTAAGAATATTATGTGAAGTTGATAACTAAACATTTTTCAGGCATCCTTTCAGGGATCTAGGGATTTTTACACTTACATGCAAATACATACACTCATTAATGATATTTGTGGTTAGTAACAAAAGTGAATTTAGGAGCAATTCTAAAATTCAGAAAAGCCATATTAGAAGTAGAAATAATTTGCGTTTAGGTTATGCATCCCTCTCTAGGGTTCAGAAAGGAGGTCTATACTCTGGTGCAAAAGTCTTTTAACAGGTTGCCAGTAGATAACAGACTGGAAACTGAAAATCCTCAGATAGATCTCATTAGCCGGTACTGCAGTTTATCGCAATACTTGGACTTGGGGATGCAATTTCCACTTAACTAATGTTTCTATTAAACAGTGCATGACTTTGCCAGATACAGATAGCTAGTTGTGGTCAGGATAAAGTCATTTGTGCTTTGTTTGAAGTGTGTGATAAGAAACAACAGATGAGAAGGGTAAGAGGGGTAGTAGTTGCTTTTCTTACAGCAGGTATTTTTCTTCTGATTTACGTATACATATATAATTAATCTAGAAGAGATTCCCATAAGTATAATTTTGAGTAGGTTAGCACTAATCATAATTTGTTGTTTGCAGCCAGCAGTTTTTACCTTTCTCATTCCACATCCAAAAGGCTCTCCTTCATGATGGGTTTCACAGAACATGCTAATTGCATGAATGAATAAAACAGTTTCCAACAGCATACTATTCACGTAGATGATTCGGGCTGTAAAGTGGGCATTATAAGTCATATTTTCCATGTTGTGTTAAGACATAATTCTCTGCTCCCCATTAAACTTAATTTTTAGGCACCAGTGTTCACTTTCAACATTGTATCAGAGTTACTGAGTGGGTGACTAAGAATGGCATCTCCACATGGTTGTAAGTGTTGTTGTGTGATTTAAGGTAAGTAGCTATTGAGACAGAAAACTCTGATGCAACAGTTAGCCATAAGAACTGATTCACTTTAAATCGTATCTTGTGTCATTGACAGTATATTGATCATGAAAGTGTATTCTTTCTGAGGATCCCAAAAATAAAAGTGTGTCAGTCTAAAAAAATGGACATAATTAGGAAGATGCTGCTTCAAAAAGTTTCAATAAATTGAGAGAATGAATTTAATTTATCTGGTCTTGTAAGAAATGAAAGTAAGGTAGTTTTGGAGAAGGGTTCCATAGTGTTCTGTACTTGGCCAATTACTTGGCTTGACATACATTAGTTATCTGCAACTGGACATGACAACTGATTCAGATAAAAACTGCTATGAAACAAGTGCAGACCTCTCAAAAAGTGACATATTGTTATCACTGTGTGATCAGATAACCTCCAAAAGTGGCCTTTTAAATGTTTAGAAAAAGATGTGTATAAGTCTGTCTTAGCCACTACAAATGTAGGGTATCTGCATGAACTGGATTCTGCTTCCTTGAGCATAAGAAAATTCTTTGCTCTCACTGACACTGAACCTCAAAAATTTGTTTACTTTTCTTATGCTGTTATCAAGCCAGGCCACAGTTCCAGGAAAATAAGCGGCAGTGTTTACATTAGCTCTCATATCGACGATATCTTTTGAAAGCTTCACAGCTAACTGAGTATTTCTTCTTGTCTGACTCCATTTCTTTATTTGGTGAGTAGTGATACATACTCTCACATAGACGTGTAACCATCAGTTCTTAAAGTGTTTATTTTTGCTAAACTGCCAAAAGTATTTGAAATCAAATTGATAAAATTAAAACAGTGTAGAAATTTCAATGTTGCTGGCTTCCTGGGAGCAATGCTGCTGATCTAAATACAAAAACTGCCATTTGATGACAGAGTAAAGGTCGCAGAATACATCATAGTTGAATGGAGGTCCCAAAAGCGGTGGAGAGAGGTGGATGCGAAGACCCAGGGAAGATTTGTACCGGAACATGAGAACAATATCTGGGGAAATCAGACTCAAAAGGGCAAGGTTTTTTGGGCGTGTAGTTAGGATGAGTATGGACAGAATGATGAAGAGAGGACGAGGGGAAAGACAGAAACCAAGTGGATTGTTGAACTTCGGAAGGACTGGTTGGAATTGGGGATCAAGGTCGAAGGAAAGGAAAATTGGAGGAACAAATATACACTGACAAATATGCCGGAGATCAATGACAGAGAAGAATACAGGAAAAGATTAGAATGTCACCAGTGGAGCCGCCAGGAGAAACGGAAACGGAAGATCTGCGAAGAAGAGCGGGAGAGAAGAGAAAGAATGAAGAGGTTCTGTGAGAAGAAGAGGAAAATGCAGTCCACAAAGGGGCTACCCATGGTCCTACAGAGGCCATAACGCAAGAAGAAAGAAAGATAGTTGAATGATTCATGTTTAGTGACTGGTTACATTATTTTTACTTATTTATAACCTAAACTCTCTTTACAGGTAGCCCGCAAAACATGTTTATGTGTGAAAATTGTTAGAAATTGTATGTTTGTGAACTCCACAGATAATTTATATATCCATAGAATCTTGTCCACTATAAGATGTGGGGTGCAAGCGCGCACACACACACGCTCACACACACACACACACACACACACACACACACACACACACACACACACACACTGTAAATGACAAAATATACATACACTTTTGTTACAGTAGTTTTTATACAGTGATCTCTGCCTTTAGATGTATGTGTACTGTAGTGGACTAAGTATATGATTATAATAGAGGGAAACATTGCACATAGGAAAAATATATCTAAAAACAAAGATGATGTGACTTACCAAATGAAAGTGCTGGCAGGTCAACAGACACACAAACATACACACAAAATTCAAGCTTTCGCAACAAACTGTTGCCTCATCAGGAAAGAGGGAAGGAGAGGGAAAGGCGAAAGGATGTGGGTTTTAAGGGAGAGGGTAAGGAGTCATTCCAATCCCGGGAGCGGAAAGAACTAATTTAGGGGGAAAAAAGGACGGGTATACACTCGCGCACACACACACACACACATATCCATCCACACACATACAGACACAAGCAGACATATTTAAAGACAAAGAGTTTGGGCTGAGATTGGACTAAGTATATGTATAGACATAAGAAAGTTCCTTGTCACGAAAGGCTGTCAAGAGCTATTGTGCTGCCCTCGTACACTCCCACTCCACTACCATCCTGCTAGATTATATTGCCTTCCAAAGATCCACAAGGAAAGGGGTCCACTTATCTGATTATGTCACGATGACACTTGCAGAAGTGGCACGCTCTATGTCCATAGATTTTGCTTGTGCTCTCTATCTAGCACTGCTTGTCATGTGTACACTTCTCTGCATAATTAAGTACATAGCCAGTGTGTCTATTGAAGTTGTTTTCACAGAATGTAATTTCAACTGGTTCTCTGATCACAGAGCCCCAATAGTTTGAAACATGAGCAAGTATTCTCATTTGTTCAAACAAAATCTTGTGTTTGTTTACCTGGCTGTGCTGTGCCACCACTGATTTGTCCAAATGCCGGTATTTAAGGTGATGTTGATGCTTGACACCAAGATTGGCAACTGTCCATTTAGACAGGCCCATGTGGCTCTTGGCGCACTTGCAAGGAATTTATAATGTAACTGTGATACTTGTCTTGCTTTGTTAAACCTTTCACATAATGTTATTCTAGATTATGACACTATTTTAAATGTTTAAATACAGTAAATAATTGTATAATATTTTTGATGCCTGTGAAGGCCATTAGGTAGACAACATGCTAGTGTGACCCGGTAACCATACCCTATTTTAGCAGCTTAGTAATTTAGATGACTCTGTAATATCAATAAAAAGTCCAGAAGAATTGTATTTTAATTTCTCCGGTCAGTAATTGAAAACAGAGCTTCATGGACATATTTTTCCAAAAACCAAACTACTGTGCCATTACAGGGAGTTATTTTCAAGAAAGGACATATGATTTTTTCTGTTATTTTGGGCACAGTTAAGATGAGGGTTACAGATTGATAGGTGTTGACCTCGTGCATGTTCCCTATCTTGGAGGTTTTGAGTGGTTGAGGGAAAATGTCGGCAATCAAGTAGCTGCTGAGTGTATTGCATAATGATTGTCTATTTCATTAGCAACATGTTGTATTTTGTAGGTAGGTAAACCACCAAGGCCAGATGAGAGGGAATTTCTCATATTCGTAATAATTAAGAGAACCTTCTTCAGTATTACAGGCACTAGAAAATATGATTTCTCAGGTACTGTACACTTTAGAAGGCACGTTTTTGTTGATGCTAGGCATCCCACAAAAATGTTTATTAAATGTATCACAAATGAGTTTGGTGTCTGTTACTTATTAGCCATTACATTGAAGAGATTCTGGTGTTTCCTGTTTGATATCAGTTTGTAGAACTTTTCTGACAATATCCCATATAGTTTTGCATTTGTTCTTTGAATAATTTATGTAGGCTTTATTTGCTAGTCCTATGTCTTATGTATTATTGTACAAATGACTTTCTTGTTCAGTTTAAAACAACTGTGGAAATTTGGATCTTCTGTAGTTACGCTATGTTCACAGTGTGTCCTCTTAGTCGTACATGATATTCTTATACTCTTTATGATCCAACCATTTTGTATGTCCCTGGCTGAATATTGTACCTTCACTCATTTTAATGGGAAGGCAATGTTGGGGTAATGACACATGATGTCAGTTTTCTTGCCTACATCATCTTCCTTGTAAACAATATTCCAGGTTTGAGATTGAAATACATTTTTAAACTTGCCGATACTGGTAAGGTCTTTGCTGTGCGTTCTATAGATGTAAGCAGATGACTTCTTGTCCTTTGTTTGTCATAAACTAAGCCATAACAGGATACCCTCCTGATGGTCAGAGTGTCCATTGGACCATTGAGGACATTCATAATTGGGAAAGAATTGTTGCAATTCCAGATAACTCTATTGCAACTTTAATTGCATACATATGTGTACACTGCATTCGAGAATTCAGTAATGAGAAAATCAATAACAGAATAATTGCCACAAGTGAAGAATAAAACAGTGTCAGTGATACTGCTAAGAGTAGGCACTTTACATCTTGCACACTTCTACATGTTGATGCACAACCACTACATTCACTCCCCTCTCCCAGTGCCAACAATATTTGCAATTCCGTGTGCAAGCATGAAAGAAATTTCGTGTTTGGCTACTTGCAACTTCTCCGGTGTCAAGCGTCACAGTCAAGCGTGGTCAGAGGTCTCGGTGTCGTTAGGATATAATAAACTGCCGAATAGCGTAGGTATTCGTCGGGTTATCTCTGGGAACTGTTTAAGAAGTTATACGTAAGAAGAGTCACCAGTGTGGTATTGTCCACACAATGTACACACCCCAGACTGGCCAGATTGAGAGTGCTATCGAGGGGACGATGACGTCGGAGGTCTGGTAGCAGGACCTAAAATGACAGAAAATCAGCTCTGAGTATAAGATGTGTCACATGTGCTGCAATAAACTGCCATTCAAACTTAACAGCGCATACCTAGGTTCAGTGGGCAGGATCGTGTTAAGCAGCCATATGTCTGTATCGTAGATCCGTCGACGGTCAAGATGACAGTCATCACTACTACGACGACGCAGTTGAGAGGATGGGTATGCAGACACGTATGCACCTGTGTCTGCCGAGAGCTGCAGCTTTGTGTAAAGGTTGTTGGCAAACAGTTGACAGCTGCTGTTCGGTAAGCCAGTCACTGTCATTATGACTTCCTCCTTGTTTTTAATTTCACATGGAGGACTGCATTTCTGCAGTTGAGAACAAAACTGCCTGTAATACCATCAAAGTTTTGTCGACGAAGGCAATTGACTGCGAGGGAGTGTGGTCTCCTAACTCCTCTGTTTACAGGAACTTCTTAAGATGCTTTGCTTCCGATTATGAAAGGCAAGTGATCAGGGCATTCTTAAGTCACGTATCAGTCAGTGCCTGGTGGTAAGGCCAAAATATCTAGTGTCTCAAAAGCCATCTTCATTTAGCGCAGCCACAACATAGCCACATTTGCTGCTTACATCAGCTGTGATGTTATCGAGCACAAATTGTCTCTTGAGCTGCATGAACTGCAGAACTGAATTCTGTTGCCAAAAGGTGGTATGTAAATGTGACTCAGTTAATTGAAACAGGTGCATCAACATACAGTGTCTGGTCTGACGTTGCTGTCACTCAATACGTGGATGGTGCACGGCACAGCTGGCATGAAAGACTCGTGCTTGACATTCAAAACAAGTAAACATTGCAGTATGTGGGTGGCACATGGTGCAGGCAGTGCGGTTTGTTTACACTTGATGTTTGGAATGCAACATTACGCATATCGCATCAATTGACGTTGGTCGTCACCTGAGATTATGTCAGTTGGTGCCTAAGATCACTTTGGGGGTCACCAAAAATGTTGCAGTTTGGGTTAACTTAACTATATTGGAACATTTAATTGCAAATGTGTGTGTACACCTCAATCTGAGAATTCAGTGATGAGAAAATCAAAAACAGAATAATTATCAAAAGGCAAAGAATTAAACAATGTCGGCAATTTTATTGCTAAGTATAAAGGCTTTATGTCTGGCACACACTGATGAACAACCTCTACAGAATCTTGGTCCAGGAATTTTAATTACTTTCTTTTATGTAATAATAATAATAATAATATTTACTTGTCCATAATAACTTTACAGTCTTAGACATTGTCAGTTTAGTACATTTACAAAGATATCATGCCACAAATATAACGGATGTATACAGCAGATTTATACATTGCATTTGCCACTGTTAGTATGCTGAGGTATACAAAACTAGAATTGTTTGTAATGGAACCCAGAAATCTTTCATTGAGTATAAATATTTTTTACTTAAGACCTGTTTTAATTTTTCTTTAAAAAGATTTTCATGGAGCTACTTTATATAATTTGGCAAACTAGTATAGAATTGTCTTCCAGCTTCAAGTGCACTGTGATCTATAGCTTTTTTATTAGTATCCTATGGTAATCACATCTGGTTCACGTATGGTAGTTATTGATGTCTATTCATTAGACTCTGTTCATCACTCTCTTTTACTTGTGAGTGCCGGTATTAATTACATTCATTTCATCACACTCTTTTTGCATATAAAGTACCTACAATGAATACACAGTCAATAAATTATAGTTTTTGAAGTAGTTCCTACAGGACTGGCATTTCCTTATATCGGCAGTCGTCTTAACTGCTCTTTTTTGAAGCTTGAATATTCTGTCCATGTAGAGTGTGGATGTGCCACCCCAAATTTCAAGTCTCGTATTGCAAATACGAGTGAATCAATCCATAATACACTTGTTTAAGAACAGGAGAATTTATTATATTTGAGAGATGTTTCAGTAAGTAAATGTTCTTTCCATTTAAGATGTTTCTCAATCACAATGCCTAAAGACACATTTATCAGATGTTCCAGCTGTAGATTATGATTAAGTATGAGATTGGTTTTAATTCAACAAGAACGTTGTTACTACAGTCTTGTAAATTTACTCATTGTTAGATGTTCTGTGATCAGTTCAGAGTTCTCTTTATTGCTTTATAAGGCTAGCTGATCAGTACAGCCCCAATTAATAAATAGCATATCACCAGCATAATTAACTGGGTTTGAGTTTTGTGGCTGAGTTGTGTCATTGATATATACAGTAAACAAAAATGGCCCAAGAATACTTCCCTGCGGAACTCCGGGGCTGAGAGTTTTGTATGCTGGTTTTACAATTAGGATTTTACTTTCATTCTTATAATGCAGTTTACTACACTATATTAGAGATGCAGTTGTAAGAAGTTAAGTGCTACTCCTCTTATACTGTAACTTTCTAATTTGGATAATAGAAGTGCACGAGTCACAGAATGAAAGGCCTTAGACAAATCTATAAACCCCAGTGACTTTGTTTCCTTTATCCAGTCTGTTTAGCAGTTCATGGACAAAGGTTGCAACTGCTGTTATTAAGGAATTCCCATTTTGAAACCCACATGTGATGGACACTGTTTGCCTAAGTGAAAGGTTGTCCCAATTTTTAATAGTTTATGATTATTTTGATTGTTGTATTACGAACTACACTGACTTAAATTAACAGAGATAGGAAGCTATTAAATAGAGTTACTAATAGATCACAGCTAATGGTTCAAGATCTAAACTCACAAGTACTAATATTACACGAGTTCAGACAAGCAATAATAACCTGTCAACACTAGAAATAGACATTAGTGGTTGTACACTAAATAAACCATGCTATACAGGGTGGTCCATTGATCGTGACCAGGCAAAATATCTCACGAAATAAGAGTCAAACGAAAAAACTACAAAGAACGAAACTTGTCTAGCTTGAAGGGGGAAACCAGATGGTGCTATGGTTGGCCCGCTAGATGGCGCTGCCATAGGTCAAACGGATATCAACTGCGTTTTTTTAAATAGAAACCCCCATTTTTTATTACATATTCGTGGAGTACATAAGGAAATATGAATGTTTTAGTTGGACCCCTTTTTTCGCTTTGAGATAGATGGTACTGTAATAGTCACAAACATATGGCTCACAATTTTAGACTAACAGTTGGTAACAGGTAGGTTTTTTAAATCAAAATACAGAACGTAGGTACGTTTGAACATCTTATTTCGGTTGTTCCAATGTGATACATGTACCTTTGTGAACTTATCATTTCTGAGAACGTATGCTGTTACAGCATGATTACCTGTAAATACCACATTAATGCAAAAAATGCTCAAAATGATGTCTGTCAACCTCAATGCATTTGGCAATACGTGTAACGACATTCCTCTCAACAGCGAGTAGTTCGCCTTCCATAATCTTCACACATGCATTGACAATGCGCTGACGCATGTTGTCAGGCATCGTCGGTGGGTCACGATAGGAAATATCCTTCAACTTTCCCCACAGAAAGAAATCCGGGGACATCAGATCTGGTGAACGTGCGGGCCAAGGTATGGTGCTTTGACGACCAGTCCACCTGTCATGAAATATGCTATTCAATACCGCTTCAACCACGCGTGAGCTACGTGCCAGACATTCATCATGTTGGAAGTACATCGCCATTCTGTCATGCAGTGAAACATCTTGCAGTAACATCGGTAGAACGTTACGTAGGAAATCAGCATACATTGCACCATTTATATTGCCATCGATAAAATGGGGGCCAATTATCCTTCCTCCCATAATGCTGCATCGTACATTAACCCGCCAAGGTCGCTGATGTTCCACTTATTTCAGCCATCGTGGATTTTTGGTTGCCCAATAGTGCATATTATGCCGGTTTACGTTACCACTGTTGTTGAATGACGTTTCGTTGCTAAATAGAATGCGTACAAAAAAATCTGTGTTCATCCCGTAATTTCTCTTGTGCCCAGTGGCAGAACTGTACACGACATTCAAAGTTGTCGCCATGCACTTCCTGGTGCATAGAAATATGGTACGGGCGCAATCGATGTTGATGTAGCATTCTCAACACCAACGTTTATGAGATTCCTGATTCTCGCGCAATTTGTCTGCTACTGATGTGCGGATTAGCCGCAACAGCAGCTAAAACACCTACTTGAGCGTCATCATTTGTTGCAGGTCATGGTTGACGTTTCGCATGTGGCTGAACACTTCCTGTTTCCTTAAATAACTTAACTATCTGCCGAACACCCCCTCCCCCCCCCCCCCCCCCACACACACACACACAACGGAGGGGTATCTGTTGAGAGGCCAGACAAACATGTGGTTCCTCAAGAGGGACAGCAGCCTTTTCAATAGTTGCAGGGGCAACAGTCTGGATGATTGACTGATCTGGCCCTGTAACAATAACCAAAATGGCCTTGCTGTTTTGATACTGCGAACGGCTGAAAGCAAGGGGAAACTACAGCCGTAATTTTTCCAGAGGGCATGCAGCTTCACTGTATGATTAAATGATGATGGCGTCCTCTTGGGTAAAATATTCCGGAGGTAAAATAGTCCCCCATTCGGATCTCCGGTCGGGGACTACTCAAGAGGACATCGTTATCAAGAGAAAGAAAACTGGCATTCTACGGATCGGAGTGTGGAATGTCAGATCCCTTAATCGGGCAGGTAGGTTAGAAAATTTAAAAAGGGAAATGGATAGATAAAGTTAGATATAGATACAAAATCAAATAGGGGTAATGCAGGAGTAGGTTTAATAATGAATAAAAAAATAGGAGTGCGGGTAAGCTACTACAAACAGCATAGTGAATGCATTATTGTGGCCAAGATAGACACGAAGCCCACACCTACTGCAGTAGTACAAGTTTATATGCCAACTAGCTCTGCAGATGCTGAAGAAGTTGATAAAATGTATGATGAGATAAAAGAAATTATTCAGATAGTGAAGGGAGACGAAAATTTAATAGTCATGGGTGACTGGCATTCAACAGTAGGAAAAGGAAGAGAAGGAAATGTAGTAGGTGAATATGGATTGGGGCTAAGAAATGAAAGAGGAAGCCGCCTGGTGGAATTTTGCACAGAGCATAACTTAATCATAGATAACACTTGCTTCAAGGATCATGAAAGAAGGTTGTATACATGGAAGAACCCTGGAGATACTAAAAGGTTTCAGATAGATTATATAATGGTAAGACAGAGATTTAGGAACCAGATTTTAAATTGTAAGACATTTCCAGGGGCAGATGTGGACTCTGACCACAATCTATTGGTTATGAACTGTAGATTAAAACTGAAGAAGCTGCAAAAAGGTGGGAATTTAAGGAGATGGGACCTGGATAAACTGAAAGAACCAGAGGTTGTACAGAGTTTCAGGGAGAGCATAAGGGAACAATTGACAGGAATGGGGGAAAGAAATATAGCAGAAGAAGAATGGGTAGCTTTGAGGAATGAAATAGTGAAGGCAGCAGAGGATCAAGTAGGTAAAAAGACGAGGGCTAATAGAAATCCTTGGGTAACAGAAGAGATACTGAATTTAATTGATGAAAGGAGAAAATACAAAAGTGCAGCAAGTGAAGCAGGCAAAAAGGAATACAAACGTCTCAAAAATGAGATCGACAGGAAGTGCAAAATGGCTAAGCAGGCATGGCTACAGGACAGATGTAAGGACGTAGAGGCTTATCTCACTAGGGGTAAGATAGATACTGCCTACAGGAAAATTAAGGAGACCTTTGGAGAAAAGAGAACCACTTGTATGAACATCAAGAGCTCAGATGGAAACCCAGTTCTAAGCAAAGAAGGGAAAGCAGAAAGGTGGAAGGAGTATATAGAGGGTCTGTACACAAATAAAGAAAAGATGTTATGTGGACATGTGTCCAGAAACGCATAATTTCCATGTTAGAGCTCATTGTAGTTTCGTCAGTATGTACTGTACTTCCTCGATTCACCAGCAGTTGGCCCAATTGAAGGAAGCTTGTGTTGACATGCAACTCATTGCTCTACAGTACTATAATCAAGCACATCAGTACGTAGCATCAACAGGTTAGTGTTCATCACGAACGTGGTTTTGCAGTCAGTGCAATGTTTACAAATGCGGAGTTGGAAGATGCCCATTTGATGTATGGATTAGCACGGGGCAATAGTCGTGGCGCGGTACGTTTGTATCGAGACAGATTTCCAGAATGAAGGTGTTTATTTATTTATTTATTGATCCGTGGGACCACATTAAGGAGAAGTCTCCATGGTCATGGAACGAGTCAATACATGAAATTATAACATGATTGTAGAAACAGATAAAATGAAATATAAGAAACGTATTCAGGCGACACGTCGTAAGTTTAAGTAAAGAAAATCAACAATGTAACAATGGAATTTGCTTAATTTTTTAGCTCTTCCAGGAGCTCCTTGACAGAATAGAAGGAGTGAGCCATGAGGAAACTCTTCAGTTTAGACTTAAAAGTGTTTGGGCTACTGCTAAGATTTTTGAGTTCTTGTGGTAGCTTATTGAAAATGGATGCAGCAGAATACTGCACTCCTTTCTGTACAAGAGTCAAGGAAATGCATTCCACATGCAGATTTGATTTCTGTCTAGTATTAACTGAGTGAAAGCTGCTAACTTTTGGGAATAAGTTAATATTGCTAACAACAAACGACATTAAAGAAAATATATACTGTGAGGGCAATGTCAAAATTCCCAGACTATAGAATAGGTGTCGACAAGAGGTTTTCGAACTTACACCACACATAGCTCAAACAGCCCGTTTTTGAGCCAAAAATACCCATCTTGAATCAGAAGAATTACCCCAAAAAATAATACCATATTACATAAGTGTATGAAAATATGCAAAGTAGACTACTTTTCGTGTTGAAATGTCACTTATTTCAGGTACTGTTCTAATGGTAAATAAAGCAGCATTTAGTTTCTGAACAAGATCCTGAACATGGGCTTTCCACAACAGCTTACTATCTATCCGAACGCCTAGGAACTTGAACTGTTCCGTCTCGCTTATAATATGCTCATTCTGTCTGATCAAAATATCAGATCTTGTTGAATTGTGAGTTAGAAACTGTAAAAACTGAGTCTTACTGTGATTTAGCATCATATTATTTTCCACAAGCCACGAACTTATTTCGTGAACTACATTATTTGATAGTGTTTCAATATTACACACAAGATCCTTCACTACCAAGCTGGAGTCATCAGCAAACAGAAATATTTTTGAATCACCTGTAATACTAGAAGGCATATCATTTATATAAATTAGAAACAGCAGTGGCCCCAGCACCGACCCTTGGGGAACGCCCCACTTAACAGTGCCCCATTTGGACTGAACATAACTACCACTCTCAATACTGCAGAGAATTACCTTCTGCTTTCTGTTCTTAAAGTAAGAGGCAAACCAATTGTAAGCTACTCCCCTTACTCCATAATGGTCCAACTTCTGCAGTAATATTTTGTGGTAAACACAGTCAAAAGCCTTCGTTAAATCAAAGAAAACACCTAACGTACGCAACCTTTTATTTAATCCATCCAAAACCTCACAGAGAAAAGAGAATATAGCATTTTCAGTTGTTAAGCCGTTTCTAAAACCAAACTGTACATTTGACAGCAAATTATGTGAATTTAAATGCTCTAGTAACCTTGTATATACAACCCTCTCGATAACTTTAGCAAACACCGATGGCATAGAAATAGGTCTATAATTGTCAACATTATCTCTGTCTCCCTTTTTATAAAGTGGCTTCACTACCGAGTACTTTAATCGGTCAGGAAACCGACCACTCCTAAAGGAAAAGTTACAGATATGGCTAAGTACTGGGCTAACATACATAGAACAATACTTCAGTATTCTGCTAGATACCCCGTCATATCCATGAGAGTTCTTGGTCTTTAGTGATTTAATTATTAACTCAATCTCCCTCTTGTCAGTATCATGGAGGAGCATTTCAGGTAACAGTCTCGGAACACTTTTTTCTACGAGCGCTATATGGTTCTCTGTTGGGACTAGGTTTCTATTTAGTTCACCTGCTATATTCAGAAAGTGATTATTAAATACTGTACATATATGCGACTTATCAGTAACACGGACATTCCCACTACGCACTGATTCTATATCCTCGACCTGTCTCTGCAGACCAGCCACTTCCTTTACGAGTGACCATATGGTTTTAATTTTATCCTGAGACTTAGCTATTCTATCTGCATGCCACATACTTTTTGCCTTCCTAATAACTTTTTTAAGCACCTTACAATACTGTTTGTAATGGGCTGCTGCATTTAGATTGTGACTGTTTCTAACGTTTTGATATAATTGCCACTTTGTTCTACAAGATATTCTTATCCCTTTAGCCAGCCACCCAGGCTGCCTGTTTGTGCTAGTACCCTGTTTTGAACATTCCAACGGAAAGCAACTTTCAAAGAGCATGAGAAAAGTCTTGAGGAAAGCATTACATTTATCGTCTACTGTATCAGCACTATAAACATCTTGCCAATCTTGTTCCTTGGTAAGGTTTACAAAGGTCTCTACAGCAACTGGATCAGCTTTCCTAAAAAGTTGATAACTGTATTTAACATGTGTTGCAGCACAAAAATCTTTTAGAGTTAAAATTTGTGCATCATGATTTGAAAGGCTATTCACCTTTTTGCTAACAGAATGCCCTTCTAGAAATGAGGAATGAACAAAAATATTGTCTATGGTTGTTCTACTGTTCCCTTGCACTCTCGTTGGAAAGAATACGGTTTGCATAAGATTATATGAATTAAGGAGGTCTACCAGCATCCTTTTCCTAGCAAAATCACTTATACAATTAATATTGAAGTCACCACATATAACTAACTTTTTGTATTTCCTATAAAGTGAACCAGGAACCTCCTCTAGCTTTACCAAAAATGTTGTGAAATCGGAGTCTGGGGATCTATAAATAACAACAGTAAGAGGTTAAGCTCCACTAAATTTAATCACACCTGCACAACATTAAAACACCTTTTCGGTGCAGTACTTTGAAACATCAATTGACTCAAATGGGATACCGTTTTTCACATACATGGCTTCTCTCCCACACCACAAAGAGCTTCTTCCCGACAGGAAGACATTTGAAGCAATTGATTGGCATCTTAGGGAGCACGGAACATTCCAGCCTATGACTCGTGACTGGGGAAGACCTATAACGACGAGGACACCTGCAATGGACGAGGCAGTTCCTGCAATTGACGATAACCCTAATGTCAGCGTCAGAGAAGTTGCTGCTGTACAAGGTAACATTGACCATGTCACTGTATGAAGAGTGCTACGGGAGAACCAGTTGTTTCCGTACCATGTACAACATGTGTGGACACTATCAGCAGCTGATTGGCCTCCACAGGTACACTTCTGCGAATGGTTCATCCAAAAATGTGTCAATCCTCATTTCAGTGCAAATGTTCTCTTTACGGATGAGGCTTCATTCCAACGTGATCAAATTGTAAATTTTCACGATCAACATGTGTGGGCTGACGAGAATCCGCACGCAATTGTGCAGTCACGTCATCAACACAGATTTTCTGTGAACGTTTGGTCAGGCATTGTTGGTGATGTCTTGATTGGGCCCCTTGTTCTTCCACCTACACTCAATGGAGCACGTTATCATGATTTCATATGGGATACTCTACCTGTGCTGCTAGAACAAGTGCCTTTACAAGTACGACACAACGTGTGGTTCATGCACGATGGAGCTCCTGCACATTTCAGTCGAAGTGTTCGTACGCTTCTCAGCAACAGATTCGGTGACCGATGGATTGGTAGAGGCGGACCAATTCCATGGCCTCCACGCTCTCCTGACCTCAACCCTTTTGACTTTCATTTATGGGGGCATTTGAAAGCTCTTGTCTACGCAACCCCGGTACCAAATGTAGAGACTCTTCGTGCTCGTATTGTGAACGGCTGTGATACAATACGCCATTCTCCATGGCTGCATCAGCGCATCAGGGATTCCATTCGACGGAGGGTGGATGCATGTATCCTCACTAACAGAGGACATTTTGAACATTTCCTGTAATAAAGTGTTTGAAGTCACACTGGTACGTTCTGTTGCTGTGTGTTTCCATTCCATGATTAATGTGATTTGAAGAGAAGTAATAAAATGAGCTCTAACATGGAAAGTAAGTGTTTCCAGACACTCATCCACATAACATATTTTCTTTCTTTGTGTGTGAGGAATGTTTCCTGAAAGTTTGGCCGTACCTTTTTGTAACACCCTGTATAGAGGGTCTACACAGGGACGATGTTCTTGAGGACAATATTATGGAAATGGAAGAGGAGGTAGATGAAGGTGAAATGGGAGATACGATACTGCGTGAAGAGTTTGACAGAGCACTGAAAGACCTAAGTGGCAACAAGGCCCCGGGAGTATACAACATTCCATTAGAACTACTGACAATCTTGGGAGAGCCAGTCCTGACAAAACTCTACCATCTGGTGAGCAAGATGTATGAGACAGGCGAAATACCCTCAGACTTAAAAGAAGAATATAATAATTCCAATCTCAAAGAAAGGAGGTCTTGACAGATGTGAAAATTACGAAACTATCAGTTTAATAAGTCACAGCTGCAAAATACTAACGCAAATTCTTTACAGACTAATGTAAAAACTGGTAGAGGCCGACCTCGTGGAAGGTCAGTGTGGATTCCATAGAAATGTTGGAACATGTGAGGCAATACTGACCCTATGACTTATCTTAGAAGAAAGATTAAGGAAAGGCAAACCTACGTTTCTAGCATTTGTAGACTTAGAGAAAGCTTTTGACAATGTTGACTGGAATACTCTCTTTCAAATTCTAAAGGTGGCAGGGGTAAAATACAGGGAGCGAAAGGCTATTTACAATTTGTACAGAAACCAGATGGCAGTTCTAAGAGTCGAGGGGCACGAAAGGGAAGCAGTGGTTGGGAAGGGAGTGAGACAGGGCTGTAGCCTCTCCCCGATGCTATTCAATCTGTATATTGAGCAATCAGTAAAGGAAACGAAAGAAAAGTTCGGAGTAGGTATTAAAATCCATGGAGAAGAAATAAAGACTTTGAGGTTCACCGATGACATTGTAATTCTGTCAGAAACAGCAAAGGACTTGGAAGAGCAGTTGAAGGGAATGGAAAGTGTCTTGAAAGGAGGGTATAAGATGAACATCAACAAAATCAAAACGAGGATAATGGAATGTAGTCTAAGTCAGGTGATGCTGCGGGAATTAGATTAGGAAATGAGACACTTAAAGCAGTAAAGGAGTTTTGCTATTTGGGGAGCAAAATAACTGATGATGGTCGAAGTAGAGAGGATATAAAATGTAGACCGGCAATGGCAAGGAAAGCATTTCTGAAGAAGAGAAATTTGTTGACATCGAGTATTGATTTAAGTGTCGGGAAGTCGTTTCTGAAAGTATTTGTATGGAGTGTAGCCATGTATGGAAGTGAAACATGGACGATAAATAGTTTAGACAAGAAGAGAATAGAGGCTTTCGAAATGTGGTGCTACAGAAGAATGCTGAAGATCAGATAGGTAGATCACATAACTAATGAGGAGGTATTGAATAGAATTGGGGAAAAGAGGAGTTTGTGGCACAACGTGGCTAGAAGAAGGGATCGGTTGTCAGGACATGTTCTGAGGCATCAAGGGATCACCAATTTAGTATTGGAAGGCAGTGTGGAGGGTAAAAATCGTAGAAGGAGACAAAGAGATGAATACACTAAGCAGATTCAGAAGGATGTAGGCTGCAGTAGGTACTGGGAGATGAAGAGGCTTGCACAGGATAGAGTAGCATGGAGAGCTGCATCAAACCAGTCTCAGGACTGAAGACCTCAATAACAACAACATCTGGCGAGTGGTCCGGACACTTTGATGATGTCGTCCAGGATACCGAGCAGCATACGTAGCACACGCCTGTTGGGCATTTTTATCACGATATCCATACATCAACACGATATCGATCTTTTCCGCAGTTGGTAAACGGTCCATTTTAACACGGGTAATGTATCACAAAGCAAATATCGTCCGCATTGGCGGAATGTTGCATGATACCATGTACTTATACGTTTGCGACTATTACAGCGCCGTCTATCACAAAGCGAAAAAAGTGGTCAAACTGAAACATTCATATGTCGTTACGTACTACACGAATATGTAATAAAAAATGGGGGTACCTATTTTTAAAATACGCAGTTGATATCCGTTTGACCTATGGCAGTGCCATCTAGCAGGCCAACCACAGCGCCATCTGGTTTCTCCCTTCAAGCTGGACGAGTTTCGTTCTTTGTAGTTTTTTCATTTGATGCTTATTTTGAGAGATATTTGGCACGGTCACAATCAATGGACCACCCTGTATAAAGTTTTTTGGGCTCTAGATGGTTAACAAGCGAAAGTGGATTCAAAACATGAATAAACGAAGCAAGAAGGTCAGTTGACTCTGTTATGCCCATAGAAACATCTCTCATCTGAAGACCAGTGATGAATTACTTTGGATATTTTTACTCCTGTTGTCATATGCAATTATCTTCTGGGGCAGTGAACCTACAGTAAATAAAATGTTTGTTCATCAGAAGAGAGCATACAGAATACTGTGTAGAGGAGATAACTGTACATCTCACAGACTCTTTTTTAAGAATGTCAGAATTCTTACATTCATTTTTCAACACATTTACTCCATCGCGAGTTTTGGTACTGACAGTAATCTCAGTTTAAGCAGAGCTGCAAGCTACACACAAACAGTACAAGACACAAAAATAATTTATACATAGACTTTTTCTTCTTGTCAAGGGTTCTTGGTAGAGTTATGTATTATGGTGGGATGGCATTGGAACTCTGCCATGATATAGACCTGAGAATTCAGTTGTCCTGTTAGCTGTGTGACAGGTACTAGTGTGCTATGATTGGACTCAGTTTTTACAGATTTAGCTACCTATTTTCTCATGATCATGTAAATGTTAAGGTGCAGCTACTTAGTCTCACCGAGGAAACAACAGCTTTTTCCAAAGTAATCACTTTATCTCTATTAACTTGATTAAATTTTGCTGCCATAAACACTAAAATGACAGCTCACTGCTAGAAGCACACAGATTAACTTTCTACAATTTCCTTGTATTTTGTAAATGTATACCATGACTTGTTCCATCTCCCAGAAGGTTTTTCTTCCTGAAGGGACTGAACGAACGAGTGAATACGCTGTGACCTTCATCCATGTAACAACTGCTGCTACTGCTTCTACTTCTATTACTACTACTGCTACTGTGTCCTACATGTTGTACATGTAGCATAGGAAAAAGCTTAACACTGTGATCACACCCTAAGGGTCACAGTTAATCTGAACTGATTTTTATTGTTACCAACAAATTCCATTAGAAAGTAAATGTAATGGAAAGTGTATGTAAGTATACCAAGGTCCTTGAACACCACTCTGCAAAATGTGCAATCATCTACGTTACATAACATTCTCCCTGTTCAGTTTTGATGAACAAACATTGTTTTAATTTAGGTGCACTGCTACTGGAGCTAACAGCGTGCTGTTCATTATTTCTTGTTGTGACACTACCCAAGACGAGGGTGGTATATTTTCGATAGTGTGAAACTGGAGAAGCTATATTTTCCCGATGCTTGTGCAAAATGAGTCAAGAATTTGCACACAAAGTAATAATAGTATTTACTGTGGTCACGGCTCGTTGCTCATTAGGATAACTATTAGTAACGTCTGTATTGTTGACAGATATTGCATGTGACCAGTTCAAGAGAGCCTCAGTTCAGCGTGTCACAGTGGAAGGGACGTCCGTAGCTGAAGATGTCGGAAAACACTGCAATGATGATAGCCGCAGGTGGCATTACAGGTAAGTTTTCATACGGGCTCTTCAATTTCTGTGCAGAGGCGAGGAGTCGGCACCGTACCAAGAGTGTGGTCACAGTTCTGACCAGGGCACCTGTTTTTGAATTCACTGTGCTACACTACTGGCCATTACAGATTCAGCGTTCTGGAGATGACACGCAACAGATGTCAAATTATCACAAAGTGTTCTGCTTCCTCAGATTTGCAGTGAGATGAGTATGCAACTAGACAGTGCGAAAAAGGTCTCAAATTGTGACGGACTGTCAGCAAAGCACCCATTGTTGCAACTTTCTTTGATACTCTAATTTGGTTGTCCCCTCAGCTCAAACAATACAAAGATATCAAAATGATGAAATTTAAGTTTTAAAGCAACATTTCTCTAATTGCACTGTCGGACATGTAAGTTGTTGATGACAGTCTAGATAATTCGATGAAATTGGTACCTCAGCTTGTCATCCAGTACATTTTGTTAGCCGGCCGCTGGTGGCCGAGCGGTTCTAGGCGCTTCAGTCTGGAACCGCGCGAATGCTACGGTCGCAGGTTCGAATCCTGCCTCGGGCATGTATGTGTGTGATGTCCTTAGGTTAGTTAGGTTTAAGTAGTTCTAAGTTCTAGGGGACTGATGACCTGAGATGTTAAGTCCCATAGTGCTCAGAGCCATTTGAACCATTTTGTTATATGATTCTGAAAGATGTTAATATGTTCAAACAAATTGTTCGATTATAATTGTAGCTTCAGCATAACCATGGGTCCTCATTAATAATGTACAACAAACAGGATATAAAGGGCCAGTTTTAAAATAAAGACTAACTTTATGAGTGGTGGATTTGTATTTCTTCTTGAAATTGATAATTTGCAAAAGTTAACATCTTTGTTACACATGGTTTTGACCACATTTAGTTCACAGGATAAAATTATACTTCATCGGCATGAAGCCATGTCTCAGTCCCTCTTTCCTGTGTCTGTTCACGACCATGACTTTACAAAGATACTCTCTAAGCAAAGTAACACAAAGATATCACATCTTGCTGGTGCAAAGCACCAACTATGCAAGTTTACTACAGGCTCGAGTTAACATTTATCGAGAGGTCACCTCCAGTTTGTATTGATGGTCTTTTGGACCTATTTCTGAAGTGTAGGCTGGTGCCTCATCTTCCAGATCTCTCTGACAATATTGTTAGACGTGATAAAGTGAGACCATACGTCGTCGCCTTTGCTTTGCTGTCTGTTGCTCGCACATTCTCTGGATCTCTCACACAGTGAAAACTTCTGGTCGGGGGACTGATACTCACCAGTCACTATGATTGATGAACTCTGGCATGGGGCTCAATTGGACACACTGTCCAACCAGGTTAAGGCCATAGTTGCTGTCAGAGGTTACAGCTCTGTGTTATGAATTTTGCACTGCTGTACAGTCCAAAATCACATACTATATATGCACATTAAGTACAACTGTATTATTTACTATTATATCTGGTGTTGGAGTTTTAAATGCAAGCTGTGTACTGAAAATATATGTGTAAACATTGTTACAAGGTAAGACAACAACAAGAGAGTGACACTCAGTAGCTGACAGGGAAATAGCTTACTCATTTATCACCGCAGCTTCTTCTTTTCATCTGCATGTAATAAATTAGGTTACTTGCGTCGTCTTCCCTCGTTCTCTTCAGCTGATTGATGAAATTGCCTCACTTGTCGATGTCATTTTTTGTCATCAATTTGCACCAAATGATTCTCACATTTATGTCTATGTTACTGTATTTTATTCTTTAGAATTCTCACTTATCTTTTTATTTTTCCTTTTTTGCTAGTGTAGTAAATAAGAGAGTACAATAATTATGCTCTGAAAATAAGCGCACTAGACAAAAAATTGCTCACCCTCAGGAATCATCAGGCCCTTGCCTTTAACTCTCATAATGGGCTCAAATCAGCGTGGAGGCCGCAAGTTTCTTCTGGTGTACCGTATCCAGCTGATGACACTCACTGATCGTCATATCCTGTAGAGTTACCAAATTACGGGGATTTTGACTGCAGCATGTAGTGCTCATTTTCACTGGAAATGATTTCTTTAACTGAGATTTAATATTGTTTTTCTGTTATCTTTTCACTGCTCGACAGTCGCCTTGTATGCAGCTATTATGGACTTTGTCTCTTCCGTGCGTAATTATCACTGTAATGAAATTTAATACTGCATTTCTTACATTGTTTTGTCTATAAATGTAAATTGATTGCCTGGATAACATGTAACTTTTGTCAGATCTTAACATCTGAGATGTATAAGTCTGTTCAAAGAGTGAATGAATATGAGTGACATTTCATTTGCCTGATCAGTCTTAACTATTGTAAAAAATATTTATATTCTGTGAGGATTTCACACCTCTCCGAAGTAGAGCGATGATGCTAGGAGCTTCTGTATTCATATCTGCACAAGCACTTCCTTTCACGAAGGTGCTGCAGTCACCGCCCCATCTGGAAGACACACGTCATCCCTCGGCATGGTTCCACGTGTCCAAATGAAATAAAAAATCTCCACAATATTTGTGCTCTTCTCTACTATAACTTGTTTTACTGCTTTCATTCCCAAGTATCATTTCTCCATAAGAATGCTTACGGAACACATCACTCCTCTGGGGTTATATGTAACACCAGACAAATTATACACCTGCTGCTCCAAATAATGCAAGAAATTTCCCTTGAGATTAAGATTTGAGGATTTAGAGCAGGAGTAGTCAACCCTTTTTTATCTACTGCTCACTTTTATACCTTTGTTGGCAGTAAAATTTTCTAGGAACTTGTAACGTAGGAAATAACTTTATAAAATGTATAAAACAGAGCTATAGTAAGTTACAGATTATAATGTTGGGTTGGTGCAAAAGTTTCTAACCTTTTTGCGTAAGTTTAATAAACACATGTTGTCAGTAATATATTCTTCTTCACTATTTACAATAATCTTCAACGCTGGGGTAACGTTTTGATTCCACGACTGGAAGTTGTGTGGTTTTGTGGTGAAGAACCTGTTGAGGCATGTTAAGCACTTATTTTCATCCACAAATGAAGTTCCTTGAAGAATGTTTGATAGAGAATGGAAAAGGTGAAAATCTGAGGGTGCCACATCAGGTGATTGCAGAATGACTTCGCAACCCAACTCCTGTATAGGGATCTTCTGTGGTTGCGTGCAGGTCATTGTATCGGGAGTTGCTGCTGTTTTTTGGGGTTAACCATTCCTTTCTTTCCCTGATGTTAGCATAAAGACACTATTTCTTATCACCAGTAATGATACAGAATAGGAATGGTCAGCCTTTCTCCTCGAACCAGTTGATGATGAACAAGCCGAGATGCCCAAATGGCGACATGTTGATTTTTGTGATTTTGGCTTAGAGCGTGCGGTACCCCTACACCCGATTTTTGAAACTTCCACATTCCGTGCAAATGCCGTACGATGGTGGAATGATCACAGTTCATCACATTTGCCAGTTCTCGGTTACACTGGTGTGGATCATTGTGGATTAATGTGTTTAAATGAGCTTCACGATACCCCAAAGGCCTTCCTGAAACTGGAGAGACACTAATGTTAAAATGATACTCCTTAAACCGAGAAAACCATTTTCTTGCCACGCTCTGTCCAGTGGCGTTATCACCATACACGGTGCAAACAGAAGAATACGTCGGAAATGTTCTGATTTCTCCACTTGACACTCCCATTTTCTAGTGTCCGCAGCTCCGCTCATTATCTCCAAAGGACAAAGTGACAAGATGTAATCTCGGATAGCAACAGTGAACTAGAAATAAAAAATAGCAAATGATAAATAAAGCCACAGCAGTGAGAACACCAACACACAAAACAAAACCGCTTATCAATTATACACCAACATAACAATAATTAAATAGCAAATATTTTATGCCAGAATTTTATGAATACCTAATGAAAATTATTTTAAAACCCTACTGTATACCATCCACTGTGAAAGCTGGAAGCCCTTCTAGTGGGCGATAGGGACCAGGTTGACTGTCACTGGTTTAGAGGGCCACTCGAGGTGTGAAAGAGTTCCCGAGTGAGTGTTTGTTGAACCAGGAATGTATGTGTGCAGCTCTGTGGACACAGCCATTGTCATGTTGGAAGACAGAGGTGTGCACTGCATACAGTTTCATCATGAAGATATACAAGAAAGTTTAATGCTCATTCACCAGGAATGCACAAATAAACATCACAGTTGATGTTCACCGTAACTTGAACGAGTGAGCCCGAGTCGTGGTAACGAGAAGCACGCCCGAGAGAGCAACAGGGAACAAACTCTGGCCTGTCCTGCACCCTCCACACACTGTGGTCGAACACATCACTAGGCTATCGGTCCGCTTGACACTTCGCCTCGTGTTGTCTGAGCAGAGGTAAATTCATTACTTCTCAAACCACAGTAGACACCTCCACTCAGTTACTGTGTCGTTTGGCCCACTGGAGACTTGCAGCTTACTGTGCCGCTGTGAGCAATGCTATATGACTTCAGTTGTCCATTCTGTACAGTTTCCTTCACTGTATTCTCTCAGGAACTATAGCAGCTGTCACCTAAATAAGTATCTCGAGGTTGTGCTCACTGTGTCACAGCATCAGGTACGAACTGCTGTAATTTGTCAATTTTACAGCTCTGTTGCCATTTACGTGCTATAGCGGCGATGCAGGTCAGCGCCACCTGCATTTTCACCGTTTCTGTGTGATATGTATGTTTGTGTGTGGTTTCTGTCTTCTGTAGAAAGGTGCGTTGACTTGTGTGTTATAGCGGGGGTAAGGAAGGAGCGAGGGTCCAACTGGCCCGTGTGTGTAAAGGATGACGAGACATTCGAAAATAAACTAAGATTGTTGTATCGAACATACTGAAGCCAGGAATGATATAAATTTTGCACAAATTTATAAACTGACAGTAAAGCCTTGTTGTATTTCCGAATCGACTGTATTCCGTGTAAACAGTGCAGTGATGTTGACAGAGTCTCCAGATGTGAGCTTGTACTTCGATCCTCCAAGAAAGGGATACAAACAAAAATGGAAATCTACAGAATTTGATGATTTTTTAACAAAAATTTATTGTGGAGAAGTGTACTTGGTTACTGCAGAAGAGGAGAGCATCTGACAGATAGAAAAATACAGGGTGATCTCTGTGAAATAATTCTGTTCTTTGGCTTCACTGTTTATTAGGTTTTTGGGTCACAAAGTGTAACGACGGACAAAAATTTTTAATGGGACACAGATATTGGAGCAGCAAGGTCGAATCTTTGTGTGTAGAATGCACTTATTGTGTATTGAGGACAACTGTCTTGTGGTATTCTTCAGTAAAACTTGGGCTTTACAAAACCATACAAACAAATATCTTTCACTCTACTGCAATGGAAATAGTGGGCTGAAAATATGTACAGCTGCTTTTGTAAGGCATATATTGGCAATTTGTGTGCTGGGTGCAGTGATGGAGGGTCTGTAATAACTGCAAATAAAAATAAAAAAAATTGGGAAATAGAGAATATTCTCGGTCTGTTTAGGTGAGCTGTTGGAACTAAAGTCCTGGTGGCAGCATATGATTACTCACGCACTATTGCACGTGGAATCTCTTGTAAATAAAATGCACTCTTGGGGGACACAATACAATACACATGTTACCAAAATTAATTTTACAGTTTTCTTAATAACTTTCTCACTGAAAGTTTCTATTAGGGCCAACAGAATGCGAAGTCATCAGCAACGACATTTTTCATTACACAGGTGGAAAAGTTTTAAACCTCTTATGTTATTTTATTCTGACTCAGAATACTTTTTTGTTTTCACAGTAAAATATGTGTCATGTGCATCTAGAAACATTGAGAATGTTCCTATATTTTTTTAATCCAAATATGTCAGTGGTTTTTTCACATGTTGAAGTAAAAAATTATTTTTCTCCAAAATTTTGTGTGATGTTAGTTTTTATTTCCTTTCATAGCAGGGAAATAACTCTGTAATATTGTAGACTAAAAATAGAAATGTCTAATTTTTCAGAATTTTTTATTAACATTTGAAATTATCAGTAATTGGCACTGCTGTAAGATGGTGAGATGATCCTAAAGTGTCTATTTTGATGACAGCCCCTATAGTTCACTTGTGCCTGCATTTACTGACAGCAGCAATTCCTGTCAGTTCAAAACCGGTTGTCACTGATGAGATGTGACATTCTTCTTTGTTCCCTGTCAGTTAGGATCTTTTTGTGCCCACTGTTCTGATGGTCCCAGTACATGACTGGGAGTGATAGACCATTCCTCATACAAGGGTAGTTTGAACAGTTCTCAGAACGGAATAGAAAGGAACGACTTACCTCGGTGAAATATTTTTATTTTTCAATCTAGGCTTCCCGTAAACTATTGCACTCGATCCGTTGATGTTCCTATGCCTCGATCCAATCTCAAATATTAGATTCCTCCTGCTCTGCAAAATATCCATCATCTTCAGCTGTCAGTTTTTTATTCAAAGAGAATCTCTGTCCACTGAGGTAAATTTTTAGCTCGAGGAAGAGATGGAAGCCTGATGCAGCCAAATCAGGCAAAAAAGGTGGTTGTGGCAACAATTCGTGTCTTAGTTCACGTATTTTTGCCGTGGCTGTGATACTCGTGTGTGGGTGCATTGTCACTATGAAAGATGACTTTCTCTGTTGCCAAATTGAGCCTCTTTTTGTGTATCTTTCACTGTAGTCAGTCAGTGAGATTGGTGTAGTATTGTTCTGCAATTATTTGACAAGTGGGAAAATAATGTATTGGGCGAATGCCTTTCACATTCCAGAAAACTGATGCCTTGACCTTTGCGGCCAAATGTATAGTATTTGCTTTCCTTGCTGGCTGTTAATTGACATAATTCCACTGTTTTGAGTGGTATAGCGGTTTCCACTGTTTTGAGTGGTATAGCAGTGGACCCATGTTTCATGTGCAGTTACAAACCAGTGCAAAAAATCTTATCAGCTGCTCTGAAAACAAGTGAAACATTGTTCGGACATTTCCATTCTGATCTATTTTTGAGCCTGCACTCTTAAAGAGTCACGGCATCTGTCTGGCAGTTATTTTTCTCGTGTCCGATTTCACCGTTAAAATGTAACAAGTGCATTCAGGTGACATCCCTGCATCTTTGGCAATTCCTTGCAGTTTCGGTCAGTTATCCTCTGTGACCATTTTATGTAATTTTGCAGAAATATCAGGGGTAGTGGCACCACACTGCAGATCACCATCCGACTCGTCCCTCCATTCTGCAGCAGTCAAATGAGAAGGAGCAGAGTCCCCCATTGTGTTCTGGAAATCAGCACAAATTTCCTTCATTTTCATACTTTCTTTATGAACTACATAACCACTCCTCGAATCTTGGATTTTGCCGTCTTCAGAAATCACTACACGGGACGCCCACACCGTAGATCTCTTATCGAGAGCACTAGTGCAGCACATGTTTATTTCTAAATTACGAAATATTATTACTGGAGTACATTGTCACCCTACCATCGACATCCGGTGGTGATTCTGCAATTTTCAAACCACCCCTGTTGATGTGTCGAACAGCCTGCATTGCTACCAGCAGATCGAACCACTCGATTCACATTGTAATGACAGGCACATCCAAACACTATGGCTCCTTCCTGCCATTCTGTCATGTCCCCAAAATGCCAGTGCTGGAGGGCAAGGTGACTGTCTGGTGCCAGTCCTACACCATCTACGGTGCCCCACAGCGACCAGTGTGTTCTTTTAAGGCACGAACAACTTTTTTTTTCTGGTGTGCTTATATCTTATGTAAGACAACTGACGCATTTTATATCTGCTTTATATATTTGGTACGTTGCAATTCATAAGCTTCTGCTTGGAACTGATTCGCAACACAAATAATTTCATATTATACAAGTAATTTCACTAAGCTGCTCATATACCGAAATTACCCTCCCGACCTCGTCCAGAAACAGATCTCCTATGCCTTGTCTCTCCAGTGACCACAACCTCCCACTGTCCGGCCACAAAGGAGCACTCGTCTTGTGGCTCGGTACCGTCCGTGACTTGTGCAACTGAATCGAATCTCCACCAGAATTTTGACTACCTCTCCTTGTGCCCTGAAATGAGGAGTGTCCTACCCACTATTGTTCCCACTATCTGCCCCACCCTTCCCATATCAGTAGTCCAGCACCAACCAGACTGCACAGTACCCATTTCTGTCCCTACTACCGAGTGAGGCGGCACAGTGGTTAGCACACTGGACTCGCATTTGGGAGGATGACGGGTCAGTCCCGCGTTCGGCCGTCCCAATTTAGGTTTTCCGTGATTTCCGTAAATCACTTCAGGCAAGTGACGCAATGGTTCCTTTGACAGGGCACGGGCGACTTACTTCCCCATCCTTTCCTTAATCTGATGAAACCGATGACCTCGTTGTTTGGTTTCTTCCCCCAAATCGACCAACCATTCTGTCCCTACTGCACCCCTGCTCCCAATTCCTTGTCCCACGGCTCATATCCTTGCATGCAATAGACTTCGATGTGAAACCTGTCTCTTACTCCTCCCACCAGCACCTACTCTACTCCAGTCCTGTCATAGGCATCTCCTATTCCAGTAAAGGCAGGGCTACCTGTGAAGGCAGCCATGTGATTTACAAACTAAGCTGCAACCATTGTACTGTGTGGTATGACAAGTAAGTAGATGTCTGTCGGCGCAAATGATCACTAACAAACGGGCAGTGAGAGACAGCTGGACCGTTCAAGTTGCTGAATGTGCTGCACAACACGATGTACTTCACTTTGACAATTGCTTCGTAGCCTGTGCCACTTGGATTTTTCCTGCCGACACCAGCTTTTCTGAATTGTGCTGGTGGGAACGCCCTAAAACTTATTCGTTGTTCCTGCAACCCCCCTGGCTTCAACCTTCACTATTTTCTGTTCTCCACCTACCTATCCCCTTCCCAGCTCCCACACCAGCACTGCACATGCCTCCATTCCGCAAATGCACGCACTATTCTCTTCCCCTTCTCCACTTCTCTCCTCTGCCTGTTCTGCTCCCTCTTCCCTCCTCTCCCCCCACCTATCACAGCGTCCCAACTCTGCACCTAGCACAGCTCTATCCTGTCCCCACCACATCCCTTTACATTCTCACAGGCAGCACAGTATCTTCTCCCACCTCGTGCCTCCTCCATATCCCCACCACCCAGGACTGCTGCTCATGTCAGACGTGATCGTGTGTGTGTGTGTGTGTGTGTGTGTGTGTGTGTGAGAGAGAGAGAGAGAGAGAGAGAGAGAGAGAGAGAGAGAGTGGTGTTTGTGTGAATATGTGTGTTCTTTCTATTTCTGAAGAAGGCCGTGTGGGCGAAAGCTGAAATGTGTAGTAGTTTTCTCAGTGTGTCTGTCTGCAACTCAATGCCTCATCTATGTGGCAAGTAGCAAACCATGATTTTCATAATATTGTTGTAATTTCGTTTAATACATGACATCTTCATAAAATACTTTGAAGGAATATAAACATTTTTCTGACAAAAAATATTTTAATTTTGTGCTCAAATTGCTCCCTTACGTATGATAAGAAAATTTAGGAGAATTTTAAATGAAGTCAAACCTCCAATAAATGGCTCTGCTCTATAATTTTTAGTATTGTTGAAAGCCGTTCTTTTGACATAGTGCTGTTATCCTGTCCACCAATGCATTTATTTCTTCATTTTGTTGAGCCACAAAAGGTATAATCAATTTGTAAAAAGAATAAGGAAAATACTATTATGTATTTATGTTATGGAAAAATTTCATGCCTAACTCGTGTATGAGTCTTATTGCCATGTTCTGTAAGACCAATTTTCAGTTTAAATGTATGTTCACAACACAGCCCTATAATTCAGTCCCATAGTTAAGAATAGCAAAAATTGTCCCAAAATATAAATTTGTAATATTTGGCTGAGAACTACCTTTGACTGCTGAGTGAGAAGCTGCAGGCTGCTACCAAGTTTTTCCATATTCAGAATAATTGTGGCTTACCTGCTGAAGATAACATCCTTGTGTGCACCAAGAAATATACAGTTAAGGGTTTTTGTTGCCAATATACTGCACCCAAATGTTTACTTGTCTGATCCTGCTCAAACTAGACCTGTAAGTATGTAAATATCTTGTGAATTATATTATTTTTGTTGTTCTTGAATTATAATGTCACAGTATGTCCAATATCCTTGTAAAAGTAATCTATGAATGAATAAAACTACTGCTACAACTACTACTACTGTACGTTGATTTGGTCAGAACAGCCAATTGTAAATATCATGAGCTTGTTAATTATTGAAAGTATTTCAAGTCCATCTCAAACAACTAAAAATGTGTACTTTTGTCATCAGATGTCTTTCTTTTCATTGATATAAAACATCATCTGTTGTCTCTAATGAAATGGGTGGCTTGATTTCTAGATAATTCATTATGTAAGATGTTGCTCATAGTATTTTATGTCTGATTTTCATTCACATCAGGATGTATCAACGCACTCCTAGGAGAAACGTCACCAGTGCGTCACATCGACATGTCCAAAAATCATCTTCAGTCTGCAATGTGGACGTATGTCTACAGCTGTCATTTTGCAACGTAATGATGCTCGACTTAGTACTGCTTGTGCAACAGTTGCATCTGTCACTGATCCACATTTCAGTACTTTTACACACTTGCCCCCCCCCCCCCCCCTGCCCTGCTGTGACCCCCCCCCTCCTCCCACCCTAATGCTCATTTTACCTTGCGTGCAACTCATAACAAAAAGGGTGAACCACAGAAAGAAGAGATGAGAGGGAAGAAAATTTGTTACAATGAAGAGATGCACCAGGTGACACACGAGGTGTTTGAGCATACAGACACTAGAATTTTTTTCCCAGAGGAATCTTCTGACTTCCTGTAAAATAGAGGAGGTATCTTGAATGTCAGGGAAACTGTCTCAAAAAGTTATGCACATATGTTCCATTTTTGTTCAGTAAATCACACACAAAGAAAAAAACTGTCATTTATTTCTACAGAAAGTAATACTGGTCAGAAACCAAAAGAAAAGTTTGTAGTTATATATACAGAAACCAATACTCATTGAGACATGGACTGTTTCACTTGTGACAGGTAATGTGTAGTGTTTGGTGGTGTAGGCAGGATTCAGAAGAGATGGCATGTTGTATTGCCACAAAACGTGTGGGCAGGTGCATATCCTAGAGCAGTTGTGGAAACGAGGCATCGATATCACTAGTATCGATGCATTTGCGGGAATTGTTCGTGACAGACTCGTAGGATCAAATAGATTAACAGGTGCAGTGTATCACTATTTTCTGCACAATGAATTACCGGTGCTATTGGAGAACAATACCCTTGTAGAAAGACAGCAACTGGGGCACCAGCCCCACTTCTTACACATTGTTTGCAGTTTCTCACAGCTGCGGAGGTCCGGTAGCATGGTCGTCGCCTCTCTGCCCCCTCCCCTTCTCGCCACTGCCCCTTAGTAAAGCTGTATCATTTTATACAGACAACGGTCTTCAAAATTGTGCTGAAGGTTGTTAGCAAGCTAAATATTTACATTTTGAATGTTTGGCTGTGTTGTTTTATAATGTTTTCCAGAAATTGCCATCAGAACATTTGACATATTGTATACAAAAATTGCATTTTATTAACGAGATTATATCTTCCTGGATTTACCACTATTGATATGACTGAATATAAGTCTTCAGAAGACTTGGGGGTAATGAACTTTTCTACTGCAGTTCATTATATTACTTCAAATGGTGTTCTGTGATAATTAATATACAGTAAAACTGGGCAGCTTTGTGGCATTTTTAGCACTTTTTAACATAACATTACACAGATATGTACTGCAACATTTAATTTCCACATATATGGAATGTTATAACATTTAACCTTTAAGTTCAATGGCAGTGAAGTTATGATATATGATAAGGTATTTCAAACATCGAATATTAAATGTCACAAAGTTTCTCTCCAGCTCAGCATAACTTTGTGACGTGAGGTCTGAGATGAGGGAAGTGGAGTTAAATTCATCAGTCTCTAAGATGGGCTGCTTTAGGTTCTTTTAGCTTTGTTACCTATTTGTGCTATTTTATGAGTTTTGTTTTACCCACACACAGAAAAATGTTCATCACAAAGTTTGCGAATTTGGCTGGATTTCTTCTTATAACGTTCTTAAAATCCAAATAATTCTAGACTTATCATCATTGATAGAAAATAAAAATGGAAAAAAGACTAAACTGCATTAAGCAATGTAATTAAACAAAACTCTCACACATGTATTTATGCACCTGTTCAGTGGAACCAGCTCACACCATTTACATTTAACAAAGTGCCCTCTAAGCGAGGTAGTTATTTCAAATTCTTACACATTTAACAAGTTCAGCAGCATGAAAAATAATAAATAAAAAAAGGTCACAATACTTTACAATATTCTGAGCATCTCTGTTATATTTAGAAACGAAGTTATAATGTAAGATAAAACTGTGTTTTTTAGTGAACTATTCACAAACATACCTAATTTCTTTAATGAGACTTGTTTTCTATAATTTTCACACTTCTTTCTGCAGGTGTGTGTGCTGTCGCAAAGTTACCCCTATAATCTGCAGAAATAACTTTTTTTTGCTTTCCAATAGCTGTAGAAAAATTTTATAAAATTCATCTCGTACACAATGGTTCGCACATATCACTCATTTATACCAACTTACCTTCAGTTAGTAGCTTCCGTCACTAATAGCAGCGTTGTGGAGAAATGCACTGCAGCAAAGGTAAATGTTGAAAACACACTGTGACTGAAGTATTTGTTGAATGTTGACCTGAGTTACAGTATACAGGAATAAAAAGTTGGAACAATTTTAATAAACATTTTTGGAACTGTGATTAAATTTTTTTTTAATTTTTTGTTTTTAAAATTCAGTCTAAATCACTCCACATATGTTACAAGAACATTCGTGATATCACAGCAGCTGAGAAGAGTGCTCCACCTACCATCTTCGAAGGATGCCATGGGTCTGATGTTGGTCACGTGATATGACCGAAACCGGTCACCTATGTTCTTGTAACATACGTGGTGTGATTAAGACTGAATTTTAAAAACAAAAAATTTTAAAAAGCTGGAACACACTGTTGTCACAAAGTAATACCTTGCTCACAATACTGCCCAGTTTTATGGTATTATGACAGGAAAAAATATAATTGTTAATATACAACGACTTAATAAAAATGACGACATATCACGTGCTTCAGTAGAAGCCTGTATCAGCTACTCCTATATGAAAATCTAGGGCTGTTATATTACAACTACTCGAGTGAAAGTGAGGCACTTCCTAGCTTTAGGAAATATAGCACCTTCCCTGGGGGATAGTGTGAGGAGAGTTAAAAAGAAACTGCAAGTCAGTCATTTTTTATGTATGTAGTTTACCCGTTTGTCATGTTTATTTTGCTCAAGATTTTATACGGTCACATTACTCTTACCTGTACGTTCACAATGTTACAGCATTTATGGAAGTATGCGTTATGCACCCCCTTGACGTGGTGAAGACGTGTTTGCAGCTGCAGCACTCACCGGTGGCCGGATCCACGCCCATGGGCGTAGCCCAGTACTACTACACTGGCGTTGTCAACTGTGTTCGGACTGTCTACCGCCAGGAGAGCTTCCTCTCGCTGTGGAAGGGAGTCGTCCCTCCCGTACTCATTGAGACTCCGAGGAGAGCAATGAATGTGAGTCACTCAATTTGCTTCTGAGGTAATCTCTTCATAGTACAGGGTGATTCAAAAAGAATACCACAACTTTAAAAATGTGTATTTAATGAAAGAAACATAATATAACCTTCTGTTATACATCATTACAAAGAGTATTTAAAAAGGTTTTTTTTCACTCAAAAACAAGTTCAGAGATGTTCAATATGGCCCCCTCCAGACACAAGAGCAATATCAACCCGATACTCCAACTCGTTCCACACTCTCTGTAGCATATCAGGCGTAACAGTTTGGATAGCTGCTGTTATTTCTCATTTCAAATCATCAATGGTGGCTGGGAGAGGTGGCCGAAACACCATATCCTTAACATAGCCCCATAAGAAAAAATCGCAGGAGGTAAGATCAGGGCTTCTTGGAGGCCAGTGATGAAGTGCTCTGTCACGGGCTGCCTGGTGGCCGATCCATCGCCTCGGGTAGTTGACGTTCAGGTTTCATAACTAACCTTTTTCGTAGGACTCTCCATACAGTTGATTGTGGAATTTGCAGCTCTCTGCTAGCTCTTCGAGTCGATTTTCCTGGGCTGCGAACAAATGCTTGCTGGATGCGTGCTACATTTTCATCACTCGTTCTCGGCCGTCCAGAACTTTTCCCTTTGCACAAACACCCATTCTCTGTAAACTGTTTATACCAACGTTTAATACACCACCTATCAGGAGGTTTAACACAATACTTCGTTTGAAATGCACGCTGAACAACTGTCGTCGATTCACTTCTGCCGTACTCAATAACACAAAAAGCTTTCTGTTGAGCGGTCGCCATCTTAGCATCAACTGACGCTGACGCCTAGTCAACAGCGCCTCAAGCGAACAAATGTACAACTAAATGAAACTTTATAGCTCTCTTAATTCGCCGACAGATAGTGCTTAGCTCTGCCTTTTGTCATTGCAGAGTTTTAAATTCCTAAAGTTGTGGTATTCTTTTTGAATCACCCTGTATAGTCACTGCACTGTAGTTTTATATAAATATTCCCCTTATTTTGTATGTTTTCTTTCAGAAGTATATATAATGATTTTGTTTCAACCAAAATTGTTGTTAATAATAATTACTAAACTGATCTTCAGAAAAACATTAGGTCCCATTCTTTCAAATCAACCCCACACGAGAATGAGTAATGGCTGGTGTGTGGTGCATGTTTCAAATAAGGAAGTTCCCACACCACACCCTGTATAACCAGTTCATAAATGTACAGCAAGGGAACATTTAGTATAATGAGGAGATTATTTTTAAGTAGGTGGCACGACATTCTTTGCTTTGCATTGTGCATATTTCTAATGATGATATTTGAAGCATTAACGGTTGGGACATATTGTTCAAGCTGCCTCAAAATATAGTTCTGGGTATATTATTATCGAGTCAAAGGAGCGGTGATATACTGCTTTTCTTTTATTCATGCTGGTTGCATTGTATAATATCATCAGTGCAAATGCTAGGCTTTTTCATATATTTGCAGGGTCTGAATGTGTTAGCTCCATGACATGTTTATGTCCAGTTGCATTCCTAGGAATTTCCTGCAAATCCTGGTTTTTGTAATGGATACGAACGTCATTTAACTTTCTTTGTTTTGTTTGAAACTGCATTAACTGATTTTTTTCTGTTTTAATCTTAAACCATCCAGGTTAATTCAGTTGTCTAATTTTTTGTCGTATTTATGGCAGTTTGAGGAATTTAGTTAGCACTGGTAGTTTCAATGGTACAGATGTATCACTGCAAATAGAACTGACAGTCATTATTGAGCAGTAGATCATTTAAGTAAAATGCAAACAAAATGGAGCCCTAGGTTGAATTTTGGGGATTTCCTGTGAAATAGTTTTTCCAATCCGAAGCATAATTGCCTCAATCTGATATTATAACAACTCTTTTTCTTCAACTAATAATGACAGAAATCTAAGGAGGCAAGTGTTAGATTTCTAGATATGTGCAAGGACATCTAATTTTGGCAGGGTACATGCAGATACTATTTAAAAATGTGTAGCAGGCTGGCTATGTCATGGTGGTTAAAGGGCATAGCACACAAATACTGCAGAGCAACTTCAGTATGTCAAGCAGAGAGTTGGAATCATATGGGGCACTAGTATACAGACAGCCTATCCATCCCATGTATCCCTTTGTTTTTAAATGTTGCAGATATTGTTCAGTGACATATGTGTTGTTTTCCCAAATTTCAAATCCCTTTTTTTTTCTTTTTTTCTCATTATAGTATTTATTTCATTTGGTATTGGTACTTGTGTCTGTCACAGGTATGCTTATTTGCTTGTAATTGATAAATTTCTGTTCTTTTTTGCATATTTCACTTACATGTTATAACTTACTGCTGACACAGTGTATTGCGTATCACTAATCTGAACTAATTATCTCATATTACAGTTTCTTCTCTTTGAAAACTATGAGCAGCACCTCTTGTTTGGGGCTGAAACAGCAAAACCATTGGTAAGTATAATGTGTTGTAGATTGATCCTGTTTTATACTACTATTATTAAGAATGTATGTATAAAAGAAATGTGGATCTGTAAATAATGGAAGGAGTAAAAAATAAGACTATTTCTTGTATTTGTAGTTGTAGACCACTCCGACTCACCATGTTGTTGAGACAGATTAGTCTACAAGTACAGTAAATGAGATTGAAATCATTGCAAAACTTTCCCTCAGAGCTAGAACCTGATCTAGGCAGCTCATAAAACTGTTTGGTATATTGACAACATCCTCAGATGTCCTACGAACTCTGTTGGCAACAATCAAACACAGTTCGAAAATAACAGTAATATTCATAAATATAATACTAGAAAGAGTAATGACATACACTATCCTTCCCTCAGCCTTAGGGTAGTGCAGAAATAAATGAATTCAGCCATAAAAATATTTGACCCCTATCCATATGATGTAAAGAATTCGACAGATAATAAAATGAACTTCAAATACAAACTGAAATTGTGTGTGCTTGGCAACTACTTCTACTCCATGATTTTGAAAGGCAGTAAATATAAAACATTGGGATGTACCAGAAAAGAAGAGTGTGTTGGAATGGTCTAGAGTTTCAGAAAATAAGCATTAGAGGTCAGTCAATGTGTTGTCTCAGTTAGCAGTGAGTCAGAAGTGAGATGACATCTGCTCAACAGAAAGTGTTTTGTGTGCTGCAGTTTGCAAAGACTGAGTTATTGATTTTGGTTCAGAGTGCTTTTCATTCATGTTTTAGCATTGATCCACTTGTCCCAAAAAATTTGTCATTGGTATTGCCAATTTGCAGAGACAGGGTGCTCGTACGAAGGTAAGAGTCTAGGTCGATCTCGCACTCGGTGGAAAGAATTCGGCAAATGTTTAAGCGAGGTCCAGAAGTCTGCTTGCCACACAAGCAGAAAACTGATAATGCCTCATACGACTGGGAAATGTTAAGACATCATTTGGTCTGTAAACCATACAGACTACAGTGTTCTGCTCAGGGTGTATACGACCCGGGAGATCCGGAAAAAACCCGGGAATTTTTTCATCCGGGAGAAATCCTAGAATTTGTATTGTTTTAGTTTTCAGTTAAATTTTTGTATCTTTGACTGGTAAGAACCAATTCTCTACCAAATAATATTACTGTATCTCACTACTGAATAATAATATTGCAGCAATAAAACATGAACGAGAGAAAAAAAAAACGAAAATAAAACTTAAGTTGCAACCATATATAACTATAGGAAGACTATGCAGTGCTTCGCAACAATGAATTGCTTCCGATGAGCATGACGTCACAACTGCAGTAGCGTTTGAGTAGTTGCGAGCTAGCTCTTGCGCATGTACTGTAGCGCCGCATATGAGTAGTATCTTCTCCCGTTTCTAGCTACAGAAGTGTGGCAGTTAGCTGTATAAGCAATAGCAGCAAGCAGCCAATACTACTCAGAAAAATTTTACTGGCACATCTAAGCTGCCAGATTCACGCATAGTCAACAGGCCCGGCTCTAGGAGTCGGAGGACAAACCGGGGTATCTACCCTGGGCGGCAATTTCAGGGGAGGGAGGGGGGGGGGGGCAAATTCATATTCTTGAGGAAAAAGACCTTGTTTCACAAAGCGCCTAGCATCCAGCACACGTTGGTCTGTCGATTATTCGTATGATTTCGAAACACATCCCTGTTGGTTTTTGAACATTTTTGAACAAATTCTAAGTTGATCCTGAATGAATCGTAAGTTTATTTTTGAATGCGTGCATAGTGTACGTGATGTCTCTGCTATGGGAATCCCTGTGGCATCTAGAGATAAACTTTCCTGCAGACAAAAGGGGACGGGGCTATACGAGTTGAGCGGAATAAAGCCAAACGGGTGAAAGCCAATGTGGTTGACTGGGTTTGAGAATGATCAACATTGTTATAATTACTAACAAAATCCATTGATTCAGACTACCAGAGTTGAAATAAACAATTAACAGGAGTAACAGGCAAGAAATATCACGTATTATCTTCTTGGTGTATCTAAGAAAATGAAATTTTGACAGAAAATATTTGGCCAGACCGTTACACTAGTAAAGGCCATCTGTACAGTCCCCAGCTAGCAGATGCTAAAGTTCTATTCTCGGAGTATCACAGAAAACACGTTGTATGAACATGTAATAACACCTAACCGAAGAATAAATGCGGGATAACTAAACCGGTGATTGTAACAGGGTTAGTGAAGGTAACCGGAGAATACATTTTGACACTGGCGGGAATAGTTACAGAATTAGTGATGAGAAGATTGTTTGTTAGAAAGAGGATGGAGGAGAAACTGGGGCATCACATAAATTATGGAATAATATGACGATTCCAAATTTATATAAAAATTTCGTACTACTGCTTTTTGATCTCATTCTTCAGAAGCTAGAGCATGTGAATGAAATGTGAAACTATTTCCTAATATAAAACTGTTTGCTTGTAGTAAGCCTAATAGGCATCTGATATTTGTACTTCGTGAATTGAGTTGCATTATAAAAGTGACCATTTGTGCCAAAACAGTCTCGTTTATTTGGTGTGTGTTACAATTGCTGCAATATTAAGCAGGCTTGTTTCATTTTATTTAGCAGACTGAGAAAATACATGTAATCAGATCGAGAAACCACATCAGTCTTGGATACAGCTTTTTCAATATTTAATAGATCCTTTCCCAGAAAGGAAAGCACGCCATGTAAAGCTATAGCAAGATTATAGAGAAAAAAATGCTATGAATTAAGGATGGAAGAAATGTTACTATCCTGTTTGTCTCTTGTTTTTACTGGTCTTATGTATCTTATATTTAATTTGATGTCTCACAAAACAGCAAGTTATTAGATAATAGGTAATAAAGAGTGCAAATATTCTGAAGAGTTCTTGTTCTCCAGGTTCCAATTAATCCCATCCGCTATTATTTGCGAGTTGGGAGCAATAGAGGCACCACAGGGCATTTAATTTCCACTGTCCTGAATGTAGTTTGATGGCACCCATTACAAAATATTACACATTTGAGTTCCACAGAGTGAAATACAGTGACGTGCGATAGAAGACTGCTGTGTGAAGAGGCATGGCACTGCACTTTGACACATTTTAGGCCAAAAAACATGTCTTACATTTCCTCTAACATATATGTCTTATGTATCAGACTCTACAGAAAGATGTGTGCTACAAAATAAACATATTTTTGAAAAGTCGATTTTTATTTATTTATTTATTTTACTATTATCTTTTTTATTATTTTTTTTTTAATTTGGTGACCTACCTCAAACGCTCGAGGAAAGGGGGGTGCCACTATCTAGTATTGCCCCAATTCGGAAATGTCATAGATCCGGGACTGATCCACAAAGCAGTCGGAGTTGTAGTGCGGAGGTGAGTAGTCTCCACGTGACCTGTGTTTACGTTTAGTGATTCTGCTGTTTCCTCTTCATTTATTGCTGTCACGTCAAATGAAAACAAAACGGATTTCTATGGCCGGGAGCTATCAGGTGAATTAAAATACATTCACGTAATTACCCAAGGCTAAAATAAGTTATTAGTTTCAGATTTTATTTTATGTCCACCTGTCTGACAGTCAAGCATTAATCGCCTTGCAGAACAATGAAGTTATATTTGTCGGTTTGCTAAAGAAATTTGGCTTTCATTAATCTTTTCCGCTGAGGCAGTCCATTTATTTGAAATGGCATGTTTAAATCCACACAATTGGCTAGTTTCAACTGTTCGCTGCATTTCAAGTGCACGTTTTCATCTTCTAGCATGTATCGCATTATGCCATAATAAAGATCCAAACATGAGATAATACGGTACTGGTACTCCAAGAAAATTCACATCTGACTCTGGACATAGGAATTTGCACTTTAAGCCGAATTATGCATTTTTGTATGGTTCACGAATTTCCGATGCTCTAGGAGTATCCTCCGATGTCTTGTTTCTTTAATGACATAATGTAAGATCTTCTAATGTTTTACACATACGAACATACAGGCTTCCTGCGTCGTCATAGCTGCGCAAGCGCAGTGACGCCTATTATCTGGCACTCTCTGGCAACTGCTGAAACAAGCCTATTTCTAACAGGTTGCGGGAAAATATTGCGAGTAGTTGTTTGAGAAGCGTTACTTTCAAAGTAAATTTCCTTTTGCACAAGATGAACTATGTGTGAGAATGTACGATGAATTTTTTAAATCACAGAGCGTTTGACTCTCATTTAAAAATCAACTCTTTGAGGACGACCATTTAGAATAATTTCGAGCCCAGAGGATAAGACATTTATGTCGTCGTTAAAAATTTTACTGGCACATTTGTGTGATGTATCTTTAAGTGTAATACGCACAAAAAAGATCAACATTATATGTGAAAACTTAGCTTCTCTTGCAGCTTATTAATCTTAGAGACCAATATTATATGTGAAACTTTACTTTTCTTGTAGCAACACTATGTATATTAATTTAAAGCATTAACTTTTCCTACTAGTGTGTTCTCGCTACTTAACAGTGATGTTGCTATTGGGTGACTACATCATGTGTCGTATGCTCTGAAGTGCCGCTGCTGTAGGCTGGCGAGATCATGTGACATGAGCTATGACTGGTTTACAAAAGCGCAATGCAATCTCGATTTCAATGCTTGGGAAAGTAACGTGCGGTGTTTGGTGGAATTCGAATTTACACTTTCAAAATACGAAAATATGCTGTGTACATGTTGCTGCCCATCAGACATGTTGCTGCACATCAGACGTCTTTCCAAAATGTGTTTTTTTTTTTCCCCCTGAGTTTCATTTTCTAAAGTGTTGGGAAATTCTACGCTGGTGTATGAAACCATAACCATTCAAAGGACTGATAAGTTTTACAGTTCTGAGGAAAAGTATACTGTCACTTAACATGGAAAAAGTGTATTTTTAACCGGGAAATCCAGGAATATTTTTTCCTTGTCCGTGTATACACCTATCTGCTAAAGGACATGAAAGATGATATATTTTTACCACGGTTAATTTTCAGTGATGAAGCAACACTTCATTTTAGCAGTAAAGTAAATCAACGTAATGTGCGCATATGGGGTTCCAGAGCCCTTATGACTCTGTTGAGTATGAAAGAGACTCACCTGAAGTGAACATTTTTTGTGCCTTCTTTTTTTTGAGGAAAACACTATGACTGGAGTGAGCTGTCTTCAAATGGTGCAGAATTGGCTTTTTCCAAAATTTATAGAGGACTCCAATGACTTCATTTTCCACCAGGATCGAGCTCCATCACACTGCGAAAACAATGTATGTCAGTTTCTCAATGACATTGTGTCTCAATGCTGGATAGGGTGCACGGGGACCAATAGATGCTGTTCTACATTTGTGGTCTCTAAGATCACCAGACATGTCCCCGTGAGATTTTTTTCTTATAGGGATATGTGAAGGAAGGTATGATGATCCCTCCTTTATGTCATGGCATAGTAGAAGTGAAGAATAGAATATCAGCTGCCACAACTTCTGTAAAAGCAGATGCATTGTGATGAATTTATCTATTGTCTAGATGTAATTTGTGCTCCTGCTGGTGGGCACAAAGGGCATTTGTAATAGCATAGCTAAAACTTTAAGGTTTTGTGATTATTTTGGAATTGGAGTTTTGAAGTCAGGTCATTCTTTTTTTAACACTCTGTAGACTACATAACGAGAATTGTCCACTCCAAAGAAATTAACTAGATTTAATTGACTGGTTTCTAATGTCTTTTTTTGCATATTTATCTACAAAGGTATAAAGTTGCACAACGGTATATGATGAACAAAAGTAATAAATGTTTTGAAATGTGACATGTTTCAGACATATTTTACAACAGGGTTGTGTGTCGGTGTGACCGAAGCGATTGTGATGAATCCATTCGAGCGTGTGAAAGTGACCCTGATGGCAGACAGGTCACCTGTGGAGAAGGCGCCCAGCACGTGGGACGTCCTAAAGAAAATCGTCAGCAACAAGGTAGCCAACGCACACAGCTTTCTTAAGCCGTATCAGTCCATTCTGAGAGCTGCTGCTAGTCTGGCCAAGCCTCTTCAGTTGTACTTTGGGAGCAATTACATTTTATTTGGCAATGTTTTGAGAACTTTTTAGCAGAATGAGTTTGCATCAGTTTTCAATAATCATTTTTGTGTGTGGTCGACATTCTCAAAGTGAGCGATATGTGTAGTCTGAATGGAGGCTGCAAAAAAAGAATCGATAATCACACAGAATAACAAACTAAAGTTATTAACATTTGACTAAGAATATTAAGGATATTTTGTTGAACAGTTCGTCTCGTAATGCAAACTGGGAATATAAAGCAATGAATGCAGTCATGACTAAAAGAGGGACCGATGCTGTTTGAGTAGTCGTCGTGACAGACGAGGTTTTCTGCTTCCAAAGATAATGTAATCACTTATAGGACTTGCCAAAACTGGCAGTAAAGAAGTGCCTCGAGTATTTGCTTGTATCGAGCTAATGTCATCATCTACAGCACTGTGGCACTGGGGAAGCATTAAGAAAGAGCAGTGGTGTTCTTCTTTGATGCAGACTTTCACACAGACTAGTCTCTTGTGTATAAAAGAAGACCCTAACAGAAAGAGCCTAAGGCAATCTGTTCATAAACATAATACTTGCCAAGCATTAAAAGTAGATATACTTATAACTAGCCTTAAAAATGCAGTACAGCTATGAATGTCTATGTATAAAGCATTTTAAGAAATTACCGTCACAGGCAAATCAGGTCTCTCTGCTAGAAGTGGTTGAAAGAGAAGGCTTTTTATGCACTTGAATTTCAAAACTGTGTGAAAGATGATTTTATTTGCCACGTAATTTGTAAGACCGATTGTACCATCATTCAAGGATTATGTAGTTGTTCTTGTGTAGTGTTCTTTTATTTATGTACATGCATTTGTTTGTGATTCACTTCAGTTTATAGTATAATAGAGGGAAACATTCCATGTTGGAAAAATATATCTAAAAACAAAGATGCTGTAACTTACCAAACGAAAGCGTTGGTATGTTGATATAGACAAAAAACACACAAACACACACACAAATTACAAGTATTCGCACAACCCACAGTTGCTTCATCAGGAAAGAGGGAAGGAGAGGGAAAGACGAAAGGATGTGGGTTTTAAGGGAGAGGGTAAGGAGTCATTCCAATCCCAGGAGCGGAAAGACTTATCTTAGGGGGAAAAAAAGGACAGGTATACACTCGCGCACACACACACACATCCATCCGCACATATACAAACACAGGCAGACATACATTTATAGGGATGAACAAAGAGGTTACGAAGGTTAGGTGGACGGTGGAAAGACACTCTTAGTGCCGGGACTGGATCAGACTCTGAATGTGGCTCTCCAGCAGGGATACGACTTCCTCAAATCCTGCCCTGAAATGAGATCCATCCTTCATGAAATCCTCCCCACTCCACCAAGAGTGTCTTTCCGCCATCCACCTAACCTTCGTAACCTCATGGTTCATCCCTATGAAATTCCCAAACCACCTTCCCTACCCTCTGGCTCCTACCCTTGTAACCGCCCCCAGTGTAAAACCTGTCCCATACACCCTCCCACCACCACCTACTCCAGTCCTGTAACCCGGAAGGTGTACACGATCAAAGGCAGAGCCACGTGTGAAAGCACACACGTGATTTACCAACTGACATGCCTACATTGTGAAGCCTTCTATGTGGGAATGACCAGCAACAAACTGTCCATTCGCATGAATGGACACAGACAGACAGTGTTTGTTGGTAATGAGGATCACCCTGTGGCTAAACATGCCTTGGTGCACGGGCAGCACATCTTGGCACAGTGTTACACTGTCTTGGTTATCTGGATACTTCCCACTGACACCAACCTATCAGAACTCCGGAGATGGGAACTTGCCCTTCAATATATCCTCTCTTCCCGTTATCCACCTGGCCTCAACCTCTGCTAATTTCAAGTTGTCGCCCCTCGTACATCACTTGTCACTCAACATCATCTTTGCCTCTGTACTTCCGCCTCGACTGACATCTCTGCCCGAACTCTTTGCCTTTACATATGTCTGCTTGTGTCTGTATATGTGCGGATAGATATGTGTGTGTGTGCGAGTGTATACCTGTCCCTTTTTCCCCCCAAGGTAAGTCTTTCGGCTCCCAGGATTGGAATGACTCCTTACCCTCTCCCTTAAAACCCACATCCTTTCGTCTTTCCCTCTCCTTCCCTCTTTCCTGATGAAGCAACCATGGGTTGCGAAAGCTTGATATTTGTGTGTGTATTTGTGTTTGTTATTGTTTCTATCAACGTACCATATTTCTACTTGTGTCTGTTATGTGCAGATGGATGTGTGTGTGTGTGTGTGTGTGTGTGTGTGTGTGTGTGGGCGTGTGCGCGCATGCGCGAGTGTATACCTGTCCCTTTTTACCCCTAAGGTAAGTCTTTCCGCTCCCGGGATTGGAATGACTCCTTACCCTCTCCCTTAAAACCCACATCCTTTTGTATTTCCCTCTCCTTCCCTCTTTCCTGATGAAGCAACCGTTGGTTGCGAAAGCTTGAATTTTGTGTGTGTGTTTGTGTGTCTATCAACATGCCAATGCTTTCGTTTGGTAAGTTGCATCATTGCATCATATATTAAAAAAAGTGACCTTGTTTCCTAATGTTAAATGGATTTTTTTAAAATTACGGGTGACATCAGTTGCATTCTGATGTTTAAAGATGGATGAATCAATATAGATTGGAAATGTAAAAACATGTTAAGTGCCTTTTTTAAAAAATAAAAAAATAAAAAAAAAAAGCATTTTCAGTGCTGTTCTGTACTTGGTGCTCTGTTGGGTGTCCTTAGACATACGCCAAGTGTCATATCGTGGAGAGAATGCCAGCCAGTGCTAGCCCCAGGACTTCCATCAGCCAAAGCTATGAAATCATTCCATGTAAGTTCAATGCTTACAACTGAATTATCTCATTTTGAAGATACTGCTGAAAGGTGGTTGTCCATTCTGGCATGTAACATCTCCAAATGCGTTATAACTAATGGGTGTCAGACTCATCCTCCATCTTAAATAGCTATTAAGGATTCTTACTCTGAAACAGGAGAATGGAAAGATGTCAGTGTACTCAATACACGAAGGATCGTGGCTGATGGATGCCATGCCGCACTTCGTCTGAAAGACAATCCTCGTTTATCAGTTTGCAAACCAGAAAGCCAGTTGATGATGGTGCCATTTCTTTCTCAACAGCACAGGGATTTGTACAGTAAACTTTGTGACATCTGATACGAAGAATGGAGTTGTGTAAGAAACAGAAAACAATAATGAGGGATTTTTTCATGAATTTAATTTTATTGTTCTCTTGTAAAGAATATGTAAAAGAAGTGACAAATGTTTTTGTTGACTACAGTTCTACTAGTTAAAATATTACTGCTGTGTCTCTGTACTTCTATTATCACAAAAAAACATAATGCCTCTTTGTTAATGATGTTTGGAACAAAAACTTTATTTTTGATGCCTATTCCCAGATGGTTTCCAGGTATGGTACTTAGAATGTTCATAATAAATTATTTGTTTTCTAATTTGTCTCATTATTTTTTGCAGTGATGAGATGGACAGCATAATTCTCTGGTATCAGAATACCTTGTTGTTGGTCTTCAGTCCAGAGACTGGTTTGATGCAGCTCTCCATGCTACTCTATCCTGTGCAAGCTTCATCTCCCAGTACCTACTGCAACATACATCCTTCTGAATCTGTTTAGTGTACTCATCTCTTGATCTCCCTCTACAATTTTTACCCTCCACGCTGCCCTCCAATACTAAATTGGTGATCCCTTGATGCCTCAGAATATGCCCTACCAACCAATCCCTTCTTCTAGTCAAGTTGTGTCACTAATTTCTCTTCTCTCCAGTTCTGTTCAATACCTCCTCATTAGTTATGAGATCTACTCATCTAATCTTCAGCATTCTTCTGTAGCACCACATTTCAAAAGCTTCTATTCTCTTCTTGTCTAAACTATTTATCATCCACATTTCACTTCCATATGTGGCTACACTCCGTACAAATACTTTCAGAAACGACTTCCTGACACTTAAATCTATACTCGATGTTAACAAATTTCTCTTCTTCAGAAATGCTTTCCGTGCCATTGCCAGTCTACATATCCGCTCTACTTCGACCATCATCATTTATTTTGCTCCCGAAATAGCAAAACTCATTTACTATTTTAAGCGTCTCATTTCCTAATCTAATTCCTGCAGCATCACCTTATTTAATTCGACTATATTCCATTATCTTAATTTTGCTTTTCTTGATGTTCATCTGATATCCTCCTTTCGAGACACTGTCCATTCCGTTCAGCTGCTCTTCCAGGTCCTTTGCTGTCTCTGACAGAATTACAATGTCATTGGCGAACCTCAAAAGTTTTTATTTCTTCTCCATGGATTTTAATACCTACTCCATTCCCCCCCCCCCCCCCTTTACTGCTTGCTCAGTAAACAGATTGAATAACATCAGGGATAGGCTACAACCTTGTCTTACTCCCTTCCCAACCACTGCTTCCCTTTCATGCCCCTCAACTCTTATAACTGCCATCTGGTTTCTGTACAAATTGTAAATAGCCTTTCGCTCCCTGTATTTTACCCGTGCCACCTTCAGCATTTGAAAGAGAGTATTCCAGTCAACATTGTCAAAAGCTTTCTCTAAGTCTACAAATGCTAGAAATGTAGGTTTGCCTTTCCTTAATCTATTTTCTAAGATAAGTCGTAGGGTCAGTATTGCCTCACGTGTTCCAACATTTCTACGGAATTCAAAGTGATCTTCCTCTAGGTCGGCTTCTACCAGTTTTTCCATTCGTCTGTAAAGAATTCGTGTTAGTATTTTGCAGCTGTGGCTTATTAAATTGATTGTTCGGTAATTCTCACATCTGTCAACACCTGCTTTCTTTGGGATTGGAATTGTTATATTCTTCTTGAAGTCTGAGGGTATTTCGCCTGTCTCATACATCTTGCTCACCAGATGGTAGAGTTTTGTCAGGGCTGGCTCTCCAAAGGCTATCAGTAGCTCTAATGGAATGTTGTCTACTCCCGGGGCCTTGTTTCGGCTTAGGTCTTTCAGTGTTCTGTCAAACTCTTCACGCAGTATCGTATCTCCCATTTCATCTTCATCTACATCCTCTTCCATTTACATAATATTGTCCTCAAGTACATCACCCTTGTGCAGACCCTCTATATACTCCTTCCACCTTTCTGCATTCTCTTCTTTGCGTAGAACTGGGTTTGAGAATGAGCTCTTGATATTCATACAAGTGATTCTCTTCTCTCCAAAGGTCTCTTTAATTTTCCTGTAGGCAGTATCTATCTTACCCCTAGTGAGATAAGCCTCTATATCCTTACATTTATCCTCTAGCCATCCCTGCTTAGCCATTTTGCACTTCCTGTCGATCTCATTTCTGAGACATTTGTATTCCTTTTTTCCTGCTTCATTTACTGCATTTTTATATTTTCTCCTTTCATCAATTAAATTCAATATCTCTTCTGTTACCCTAGGATTTCTACTAGCCCTTGTCTTTTTACCTACTTGATCCTCTGCTGCCTTCACTATTTCATCTCTCAAAGCTACCCATTCTTCTTCTTCTGTATTTCTTTCTGTAGTAACACTGTTCACGTTTACGTCGCACTTCACTTAGCGTAGACCAGGACTGTGACCTAGGCATGCCCGATGTGAACTGAATGGGCACGGCCCTTGCTGCCGGAGTTGTTGTTGTTGTTGTTGTTGTTATGCCGGCAGGGGTCGCGTCCGAATTCTCGCGTGCCCTCTGGTGGACGGGACTCTACTTGTGGCAACTACCGTCCGTGACGCGCCGTGCCAATGTGCGCCTCCCGCGATCTTTCTGGTGGCTACTGCACTCCTCCTCCTTTGGGGGGTGAAGCCTCTGTGATCCACTGCGGAAGGTGGAGCGTCGGGCAGGAGCGATGACCCCCACATCCCTTGGATGGCCGGAGTCGAGGGGATCTGCCAACCCTCGAGCCGGAACCTTCGAATACGGCTGGAAGTGACCCACACGAAGAGGCCCCCGTCGTCCCACAACCGGAGCCCGGGACAGAACGGGCGACAAGCTGTCGAACTCCGGATCCTGTTCCACCTCGGGAGGGGCAAGACCCAGTGGCGGGGACAAAGGAGAAGGGACGACCACAGGTGAACCAGCCTCCTGAGAAACCGGGCGTGCTAGGGGGGCCGGCTCTCGCTGGGGCATCTCAAACGATGGCGATGCCGGTGCTGGAGCTACTGGAGGCTGCCAAGGCTGAGAACCATCGCAGTGCGGCAGAGTCACAGCGGGGAGAGGAGGTAACGTCCCCTGTGAAACCAACACAGGTGCCGGCAATGGGGAAGCCGGTGTCCGAGAGGTCGGAGGGTGGGTGCCCGAACGTGGACGTAGCTGATTTTGGTGACGTCGTACCACCCGGTCCCCCGCCTGCAAGGTATAGAGCCGGCGGCCATTTCGGCGCTGGACCACCGCCGGCATCCAACGTGGATTGCGACCAAACCCACGAGCCCAGACCGACATACCCAGTGGAAAACCAGGTACTCCGTTTTGTGAAGACTGGCAAGGACCAGGCCGGAGGAGGTGCAGCAGAGTCCTAGGTTGACGCCCATGGAGGAGCTCTGCGGGGCTGCGTTCTCCCATTGGTGTGGTCCAGTATGCCGTCAAGAAAAACGTCAATGCTTCCTCTGCAGGAAATTCGTGCACATACTTTTTCATCTGTGTCTTAAATGTGTGCACCATGCGCTCGGCTTCCCCATTCGATTGTGGATGGAAGGGGGGAGAGCAAACGTGCCGAATACCGAAGCGCCTACAAAAATCCTGGAAGGTCTGCGAAATAAACTGTGGTCCATTGTCCGAGACCAGGGTGATTGGCAGACCTTCCACAGAAAAGATTTTTGCTAGTGCCTGGATTGCAACTTCTGAAGTGGTTGAGGAGCAGCGAACCACATGTGGGAAGCGGGAATAAGCATCAATGACAATGAGCCAAAAGCCATTGAGAAACGGGCCCGCAAAATCGATGTGAACACGTTCCCATGCTTGGGTTGCCGGCGGCCATGAAGAGAACGCTGCCCTGGGAGATGCTTGTTGGCTCGCACACTGGGAACAGGCGGCCACCAAGTGCTCAATTTCTCTGTCAATACCGGGCCAGTACACATGTCTGCGAGCCAAGGTTTTAGTACGGGAAACACCCCAGTGCCCCGCATGTAATAACGTGAGGACCTCCCTTCATAAACTTGCAGGAACAACCACGAGAGGAGCTGTATCATCGGTAGCCAGAAGGAGAACTCCTTCCAAGACCGAGAGGCGGTCTCGTAGAAGAAAATAATTACGAAGAGGGTCCAAGGCCCGGCCGTGAGGGCGGGGTGACCGCCCCTGCTGAATGAGGCGAACTACTTGCCGGAGAACCGGGTCAGCTGCCGTTTCCCTGGCGACTCGAGAACTAGTGATCGGGAAGCCATCAACCGCTTGGCGGGACGCCACATCCAAATGAGAACACATAATCTCCTCTCGATCGAACGTAGGATCCAGGCCCACTGGAAGACGGGAAAGAGCGTCGGCGTTGGCATGCTGTCCTGTAGGGCGAAAACGAATGTCATAATGGTACTTAGAGAGGAACAAGGCCCAGCGCTGTAGTCTGTGGGCCGCCCTATCCGGAATCTGAGAGGCGGGACCAAATAATGATATTAACGGCTTATGGTCAGTGATTAACTGAAACTTCGTGCCATACAAGAAAGGATGAAACTTGGTAACAGCGTAGACAATGGCCAAAGCCTCTTTTTCCACCTGGGAGTAATGGGCCTGCGTGGGATTAAGCGTTTTAGACGCAAACGCCAGTGGTTGCTCGGAACCATCTGTGTTGCGATGGGCCAGGACCGCCCCCCCCCCCCATACTGCGAAGCATCTGTAGCCAGGACCAACGGCTTATGGGGATCAAAAGTAGTCAAACAAGGGGCTGACGTGAGGAGGCCCTTCAACGAGGTGAACGCTCGCTCGCATGCAGGCGACCAATCAAAAGGAACACTCTTGTGCAGAAGGCAGTACAGGGGGTGGGCTATAGTGGAAACCCTGGGAATGAACCGGTGGTAATAGGCTATCTTGCCTAAAATAGCTTGTAACTCTTTCAGCGAAGCGGGCCGAGGAAGGTTGACGATACCTTGGACCAAACTTCCTAGTGGCTGGATGCCGTGCCGAGAGATGGTGTAACCCACATACTCAATGGACGGTTGGAAGAAGGTTGACTTATGCAGGTTGCAACGCAAGCCCACAGACCTGAATTTGAGAAAGAGGGTGCGAAGGTTGTGCAAGTGTTCCTTCGTGCTGCGGCCTGTGACAATTATGTCATCCAGGTAATTAATACAATGAGGGATTGTCGACGTGACATGCTCAAGATAACGCTGGAATATCGCCGGGGCAGTGGATATTCCAAAGGCCAACCGCTGGTATTGGTAAAGGCCAAACGGGGTGTTGACGACCGCCAGCCGTTTGGAGGCCTCATCAAGTGGTATCTGATGATAAGCCTCTGACAGATCGATTTTCGAAAAATATTGGCCTCCCGCCACGGCGGAGAACAATTCATCAGCACTAGGCAAAGGATAGGTGTCCACCACCAATTGGTAATTAATGGTGGCCTTGAAATCGCCACAAAGACATAATTTTCCCGAGGGCTTCCTTACAATAACGAGGGGCGAAGCCCACTCACTGGAAGAAATGGGAAGAACGACCCCTAGGTCTGTTAGCCAGTCTAGCTCTTCCTTTACCTGAGGGCGGAGAGCCAAGGGGATCTGCCTCGCGCGTAGAAAACGCGGGCGAGCCGACGCATTCAACGTTAAGTGAGCTTCAAAATCTGAAACACGCCCCAGGCCCCCCTCAAAAATATCTGGGAAGTCTGAGAGCAAAGATTCCAATGATTGATAGGGAACGTCTTCGGAGACCAACTGTATGGTGTCAGCGATAGAAAAACCGAAAGCTTGAAAGGCATCCAGGCCAAAAAGGTTAGCGGAGCTCGCATCACTGACAACAATAAAAGTAATAGGCCAAGTGACTGATTTGTAAGTCACGTCGGTAGTGAATTGACCCAGTAGGGGAATGAACTGATTACCATAACCGCGTAGACGCTGGTAAACTGGCGCCAACGGGGGCGATCCAAGGCCGGAATAAGTTTGTGCATTCAACAACGAAACTGCCGCGCCCGTATCTACTTGCAGTTGTAACCGGCGCGACCAAACCGACACCTCGATAAAGAGTTTGCGTGCCGATGCGTCGGGAGCCTGGCCCGATGAAACTTCCTGAATGTCAACGTCCATGTCCTCTGTACCTGCTTCCTTCGATTCTTTTGAGGCTGAGCGGCAAACTTTAGCAATGTGACCTTTTTTATTACATTTGCGACAAACGGCCCAACGCTGGGGGCACTGACCGATCATGATGTATATAGCACGATGCACAGGACGGCAACAGGGGCCGGCGGCCGGAATTCTGTTTACGCGCCGTGCGGGAGCGGCCGTAACAGCCGGATTGTACCGCTCGCACGTCGTCCACCCCGGACACAGTGGACGCGGCCGCGCCGCCCTGAACCTCCGCGACGTCGCACCATGCTTCCAGCTGTTGACCTGCCGTGTGAGGGACTTCATACGATTGAGCAATGGACAGGAGTTCCTCGAGGGAAGGGTCTTCTAACTGCAGGGCCCGTTGCCGGACCTCCCTATCAGGGGCCGAACGAACAATGACGTCACGTACCATAACGTGGGCATACGACTCTCGCGACTGCTCCGTGACAAAATGACACTTGCGACTAAGACCATGCAGGGTAGCGGCCCACGCCCGGTAAGACTGATGGGGCTGTTTCTTGCATTGATAGAACTCGACCCTAGCCGCCACAACATGCGTGCGGCGGCGATAATATGAAGACAGTAATGAACACAATGCGTCAGAAGACAAGGACGAGGGTTCCTGCAACGGCGCTAGCTGCCGCAAAACTTGATACAGCGAGGGAGATATCCGAGACAAGAAGAGAGCACGACATACCTCCGCATCGGCAACATGAAACGCCTGGAAATGCTGCCGAAGGCGATGTTCATATGCGTCCCAATCCTCCGCTGTCTCGTCATACGGGGGAAAGGGAGGAGGGAACTGCGCCGGAGCAGACGGCGTGGAGAGCAACGCTGGAAGCACTTGTTTCATGGTGACCATGAGCTCCGTCTGCTGTGCAACCAAAACTCGCACCAAATCACTTAGCGTAGACCGGGACTGTGTCCTATGCATGCCCGATGTTAACTGACTGGGCACGGCCCGTGCTGCCTGAGTTGTTGTTGTTGTTGTTGTTGTTGTTGTTACGCCGGCAGAGGTCGCGTCCAAATTCTTGCGTGCCCTCTGGTGGACGGGACTCTACTTGCGGTAACTACCGTCCGTGACGCGCCTTGCCAATGTGCGCCTCCCACGATCTTTCTGGTGGCTACTGCACTTTCCCCCATTCTTGTCAATCATTCCCTAATCCTCTCCCTGAAACTCTCTACAACCTCTGGTTCTTTCAGTCTATCCAGGTCCCATCTCCTCAAATCCCCACCTTTTTGCAGTTTATTCAGGCTTAATCTACAGTTCATAACCAATAGATTGTGGTCAGAGTCCACACCTCCTCCTGGAAATGTCTTACAATTTAAAACCTGATTCCTAAATCTCTGTCTTACCATTACATAATCTATCTGAAATCTGTCAGTATCTCCAGGCTTCTTCCATGCATGCAACCTTCTTTTATGATTCTTGAACCAAGTGTTAGCTGTGATTAAGTTATGCTCTGTGCAAAATTCTACCAGGCGGCTTCCTCTTTTATTTCTTATCCCCAATCCATATTCACCTACTACGTTTCCTTCTCTTCCTTTTCCTACTGTTGAATTCCAGTCACCCATGACTATTAATTTTTCATCTCCCTTCACTACCTGTGAATAATTTCTTTTATCTCATACATTTCATCAACTACTTCATCATCTGTAGAGCTAGTTGGCATATAAACTTGTACTACTGTAGTAGGCGTGAGCTTCATGTCTATCTTGGCCACAATAATGCGATCACTATGCTGTTTGTAGTAGCTTACCCGCACTCCTATTTTCCTGTTCATTATTAAACCTACTCCAGCATTACCCCTATTTGATTTTGTATTTATAACCCTGTATTCACCTGACCAGAAGTCTTGTTCTTCCTGCCACCGAACTTCCCTAATTCCCACTATATCTAACTTTAACATATCCATTTCACTTTTTAAATTTTCTAACCTACCCGCCCAAATTTTTTTTTTAGTTATTTTTTTTTTTTTTTTATTTGTTACAAATCATTTATGTGCAAGAGGAGATACACTGTTTTCTGAATGTCCTGGCAAATATGAGATTTGGCACTTAGAACTTTTTACACTTCCACTTTTCAACAAAGAAAAGAAGTAAAAACTTTGAGGTTTGCCGGTGACATTGTAATTCTGTAACAGATAGCAAAGGACTTGAATGGAATGGACAGTGTCTTGAAAGGTGGGTATAATATGAACATCAACAAAAGCAAAACAAGGGTAATGGAATGTAGTCGAATGAAGTCGGGTGATGCTGAGGGAATTAGATAAGAAAATGAGACACTTAAAGTAGTAGATGAGTTTTGCTATTTGGGCTGAGTAATAACTGATGGTAGCTGAAGTAGAGAGGATATAAAATACAGACTGGCAATGACAAGAAAAGCATATCTTAAGAAGAGAAATTTGTTAACATTGAATATAGATTTAAGTGTTAAGAAGTCTTTTCTGAAAGTATTTGCTTGGAGTGTAGCCATTGATGCAAATGAAACATGGATGATAAACAGTTTAGAGAAGAAGAGCATAGAAGCTATTGACTTGTGGTGCTACAGAAGAATGCTGAAGATTAGGTGGGTAGATTGCGTAACTGATGACGAGGTACTTGATAGGATTGGGGAAAAAAGAAATTTGTGCCACGACCTGACTAGAATAAGGGGTTGGTTGATAGGACACATTCTGAAACATCAAGGGATGACCAACTTAGTATTAGAGGGAAATGGGTGGAGGGTAGGGGAGATTATAGGAGGAGACCAAGAGATGAATACAGTAAGCAGATTCAGAAGGATGTATGTTGCAGTAGTTATTCAAAGATGATGAGGCTTGCATTGGATAAAGTAGCATGGATAACTGCATCAAACCAGTCTTCAGACTAAAGATCAGAACAACAACAATGTGCTAGAAGTGCAGATATGAACACACAAAATTTTCGTTGGCTCTTCTACTTTCTAACTAGAATTGTAATTAGTTGCCCACAGTTGTGCCTTGGCAGTCAGAGATAGGGATCGTGTACATGAGCGCGCGCGCGTGTGTGTGTGTGTGTGTGTGTGTGTGTGTGTGTGTGTGTGTGTGTGTTAATTTAGAAGTAGACTTTTTGGCCATTGGCCGAAACCTTACTTGTTTAGCAGTCATTTTGTTGTGCCTGTCTTTGACTCGACATTTCCAATATATGGAGTAGCAATCTACTATTTTCATAACATTTTTGTTATTCCATCCTCAAATTTCCATTGTCTAATTAGAAGATTATTGTTTTAGGAGTGAAGTGAGATTTTGATATGCGTTGACAGAATACTAAATAACTTGGAAAGCTGTTATGTTTGAGAGAATCATTATACTTTAAACACAATATTTTGAGTGTTTAAATATCTGTTAAGCAGTGGCAGAACACACACATAAAAAACTCTTGTGATTGGCAAGTTTTCGGAGCCAGTGGCTCCTTCTTCAGGCAGAAGGGTTGAAGGGGAAGGAAGAAGGGTGAAGGAAAAGGACTGGAGAGGTCCAGGAAAAAGGCTAGATTTTGGGAAAGTCACCCAGAACTGCGGGTCAGGGGAGACTTACAATACGGGATGAGAAGGAAAGACTGATTGTTGGGGACTGTATCAGATGAGATTTGAAAACCTGAGAGCTTAAAGGTGAAAGACAGGGTAATATGCAAGACACAGATTACTACTAAAACATTGTGCACAAGTTTATAAGAGTGAGAAGCTAAGTGCATTGTACGTAACATAGGTGGGAGGGGGCGGTGAAAAATAGACAGGAAAGACAATGAAAGATGTTTGTGGTTATGTCATACTATGGCGCATTTTCCGACAGATGTGCGCAGGCCTTAAGGAAAACAAAAAATAAAAATTGGGTTTCAGACAAAAGGTGCAATTGGTTGTAAGCTATGGCAAAAGTTGGCAACTACAGCAATAAATATATGGGATCTGGTGTTTATAAGATTAGCTGCCAGTACTGTGATAGATTTTACATCGGTCAGACAGGAAGAAATTTCCACTCGTTTTGGAGGACATACATACAGTCAAAATAAGAGCGCTTTCGGTACACATTTGGACAGAGCAAGACATTCAGTAGGATATATAGACAGTAATATGAAAGTGTTGCATAGGGCGTCAAAGGGACAGTTAAGAACCTGCTCGAAGAAATAGAGACTTATGTGCACAGAAAACAAGAACCGGAATTACTGCTGAATGAACAGAATGAGTTTAACCTGAATACTCACTTTGATAAATTCAGAAACCTACTAGTTTGAATAGCGTGGAGCACCCCAGCAGATTGGCGTGTGCCGGCTGCCGGCAACGAGGAGACAGGGCCTTCCTCCGTTAGCTCGGCCACAGGAAAACAAGGAAGTCATGCAGAGAAGCCATGACATATTCGCCATCGATGCCGCACTCTAATATAATATTCATTATAGATTTTCTATTTTTTAATTAAGGGGCACTATTTTATTAATTGTATTATGATTAGGTTCACTGTTAACTGATCTCTTAGGATTGAAGATGATGTGATTTTTTATTTTTATACTTTTTATACTGGCATTCATAAAATGTTGTATGTTACCTACCCAGGCTAAGGGCTGTATTGTATAGTATTTGTGCTTTTTATGGATTTCAAGTATGAGTCCAATTTCACATACAGAATATCAGCAAATGTTTTTAATGTCAGATGCTCATTTAGCCAAAGGAAAATTTTTTAACTAAAGACAGTGCATACTGCATTTTAATCTTTATATTGGCGACACTGTTTTACTATGTACTCTAGCTAAAGTTCCCCCTGCTGGCATTAGGTTCTTGTATTAAATACCTGACGCAATCTGAGTACTATCAGCATGTACCATGTACTCACATGCTTAACTTGACGATGATTTTTATCAGAATATTTTCACGGTATGTATGACTGCTACACATGGCTATACATATTTTATATTTTTATATTTCATGCATCACTAATACTTGTATAGATTTAGTCTTAACTAATTGAACCTGGTCACTTACACAACATTTATATCTGCAACAGACCTTAAGATGGCCGTAAGCCAAAACCGGTAATAATGTGTAAAGAAGTCTGTGTGAACAAGACAGACTTGTGAAAACAAAAGTGCCAAAAATAAAATGATTGCCGACTCATTTACAGACTTCATGTCTTTAATTGATAAAGGTGTGGAAATTAAAACAGAGTGAAGCAAAGAGTAGTTGCAATCAAGAAAACCAGAGACAGAAGAAATTAACCTAAATTAAAGCCACATGGGTGGCGAGAACCAAGGACATGTTGTAGTGCTAGTTCCAACCTGCGGAGTTCTGAGAAACTGGTGTCTGAGGGAAGAATCCAGATGGCACGCACGGTGAAACAGGTGCCAATGTCACGAACATCATGTCGTAGAGCATGCTTTGCAACAGGATATTGTGAGTTCCCAGTATATATCCCGTGCCTATGCCCATTCATTCTAATTGATAATTTGTTGGTAGTTGTGCTGATGTAGAAGGCTTAACAGTCTTTACATAGTAGCTACTATATGACATGTCGTTTTGCAGGTAGCTCTCCCATTCATGGCATATGTTTTGCCAGTTACAGGGCTATTATAAGTGGTGACAGGAGGGTGCATAGGGCAAGTCTTGCCGTGGGGTGGTCACAGGGGTAGGAGCCACAGGGTAGGGAGATGGGTGCAGAAGGAGCATAGGGTGTAACAAGCATATTGCAGAGATTGGGAGGGTGACGGAAAACTATTCTAGGTTCAGACAGAATGGGTCTCATTTCAGGCCATGATTTTAGGAAACCATGGCCCTGTTGAAGTAGCTGATTAACACATTCCAGACCAGGATAATACTGTGTCACCAACGGTGTGCTCCAAAGCTGTTTTGTGGAGGGATCAGCAGTACCAGGAATGGATGCGACGGCCTGGGAAATCTGCTTTTTTAACTAGGTTAGTGGGGTAATTGCGTGCAGTAAAGGCTGAGGTGAGAATGGTGGTATATTGCTGTAAGGAGTCTGCATCCGAGCAAATACACTACTGGCCATTAAAATTGCTACACCACGAAGATGACGTGCTTCAGACATGAAATTTAACATGAGGAAAGTTTCCAACTGATTTCTCACACACAAACAGCAGTTCACCGGCGTTGCCTGGTGATGTGTTGCTGTGATGCCTCGTGTAAGGAGGAGAAATGCGTACCATCACATTTCCGACTTTGATAACGGTCGGATTGTAGCCTATCGCAATTGCGGTTTATCGTATCGCGACATTGCTGCTTGCATTGGTCGAGATCCAATGACTGTTAGAAGAATATGGAATCGGTGCGTTCAGGAGGGTAATACAGAATGCCGTGTTGGATCCCAAAGGCCTCCTATCACTAGCAGTCGAGATGACAGACATCTTATCCGCATGGCTGTAACGGATCGTGCAGGCACATCTCAATCCCTGAGTCAAAAGATGGGGAAGTTGGAAGACAACAACCATCTGCATGAACAGTTCAACGATGTTTGCAGCAGCATGGACTATCAGCTCGGAGACCATGGCTGCGGTTACCCTTGACACTGCATCACAGACAGGACTGCTTGCGATGGTGTACTCAACAACGAACCTGGGTGCACGAATGGCAAAACGTCATTTTTTTGGATGGATCCAGGTTCTGTTTACAACATCAAGATGGTTGCATCCGTGTTTGGTGACATCGCGGTGAACGCACATTGGAAGCATGTATTTGTCATCGCCATACTGGCGTATCACCCGGCATGATGGTATGGGGTGCCATTGGTTACACGTCTCAGTCACCTCTTGTTCACATTGACGGCACTTTGAACAGTGGACGTTACATTTCAGATGTGTTATGACCCGTAACTCTACCCTTTATTCGATCCCTGCGAAACCCAACATTTCAGCAGGATAATGCACGACCACATGTTGCAGGTCCTGTACGGGCCTTTCTGAATACAGAAAATGTTTGACTGCTGCCCTGGCCAGCACGTTCTCCAGATCTCTCACCAATTGAAAACGTCTGGTCAATGGTGGCCAAGCAACTGGCTTGTCACAATACGCCAGTCACTGCTCTTGATGAACTGTGGTATCGTGTTGAAGCTGCACGGGCAGCTGTACCTGTACACGCGATCCAAACTGTTTGACTCAATGGCCAGGTGTATCAAGGCCGTTATTACGGCCAGAGGTGGTTGTTCTGGGTACTGATATCTCACGATGTATGCGCCCAAATTGCATGAAAATGTAATCACATGTCAGTTCTAGTATAATATATCTGTCCAATGAATACCCGTTTATCATCTGCATTTCTTATTGGTGTAGCAATTGCAGTGGCCAGAGGGGTATGTTTGCCTCAGATGCCAAGATTGTATGGGATGGAATGTTCGACATGGAAAGGATGGCAACTGTCAAAATGTAAGTACTGTTGTTTGTTGGTAGGTTTAATCTGGACGGAAGTGTGTAGCTGGCCTTCAGTGAGGACGAGATCAACAGATGTCATCAATGTATCTGCACCAAACCAGGGGCTGATGTCTTATGGATGCCAGGGAAGCTCTTCCAAGCGACCCATGAAAAGTCTGGCATAGGAAGGAGCCATCTTGGTTCCCATGGCCGTACCCCTAATCTGTTTGTATGTCTGCCCCTCAAAGATGTAGTAGTTGTTCGTAAGTATAAATTTGATTAAGGTGAGTAGGAAGGATGTCATAGGTTTGGAATCAGGTGGCCACTGCCTGAGGCAATGTTCAGCAGCAGACAGACCATGTACATGGAGGATGTTGGTATAGAGGGAGGTGGCATCAGTGGTGACAAGCAAGGTGTGTGTTGGGGTTGGGACAGGCACGGATTTCAGACGATGTAGGAAATGGTTGGTATCTGATGTAGGAGGGAGATTTTGTACTATGGGTGGCAGGTGTTGATCAATTAAGGCAGATAATAGGTTTGGTGGGTGGTTTGAAGCCAGCAGCTATACGACAGCCAGGATGATTGGGTTTGTGGATCTTAGGAATAAGGTAAAAGATGGGGGTGCGTGGTTTAGGTGGAGTGTAAAGTTCTATGGATTGAGGTGTTAGTCCTTGTGAGGTTTTAAGGAGGATCTGCAGGTCAGTTTCATCACAGGGATGAGATCTTGATGGCAGACGCTGTATGTAGAGTTGTCAGACAGCTGGCGTAGATCTTCATTAACATATTCCCTTTGGTCAAGTACCACAGTGGTAGATCCTCTGATGCTTGGAGGATAATGATGGAGTCATCAGCTTTTAGGGAACATAGAGCCTGGAGTTCTGCAGAGGACAACCCCAATCATCCTGGCCCTCTTACAGCTGCTGGCTTCAAACCACCCACCAAACGTATATCTGCCTTAGTCAATCAACACCTGCAACCCATAGTACAAAAACTCCCCTCCTACATCAAAGATACCAACCATTTCCTAGATCAGGGCTTCACAACATACGTGCTCGCGGAGCAAGCTGTGAGCAGCAAGGCGCGAACACGGAGCAGCGCGAGCACGCTACCCCCACTACCGGACCAGAGCGGAGAGTGGGGAGAGTCACGTGGGGCACACAACAGCTGCCACCAGGCAATGTAAATCCACGGCCACCTGCAGGGATATCAGTCACGAATTATTACTGCGACAAATGAAACAAATAAAGGAGAATGTACACATGCCACATAATTTTATTAGCTTAGTGTATGCCTCTACATATGTATTAATTTGTGAACTGTTACACAATAAAAGGTGTCACTGAAGTGTGGGATTCTCGGTTATCTTGTACTTTTTGCCCTTTACAATTGCGACTATGTTCGGAGTAATTGTTCTTGTGCATTGTAGGCGCAGCGTGCAGTTTAAATTTCGATCAGACAATGCGTTTCTCAGGTGCGTCTTGTTACATTTCATTGCAGGAAACAGTTGTTCACAAACATACGTGGAACCGAACATTGATATTATTGTAGCCGCCAGTTTGTGCAAATGAGGAAATCTATCCTGAGGGAAGTGTCTGTAGAATTCCAAAATGTTTTTCTTGTTCTGAAATTTGTCTCTGTATTCTCTGTCACACTGCAGGTCAATAATTTCTAGTTGCAGCTCAGGACGAATCTCTTCAATATTCTCTGAATATGGAGAGGGGAACATATAAAAATCACTGTCTGGTGCTGTCAGATCTTGAAAGCATTGATCAGATTCTTGCTTAAGGGCAACTAAACTATGTGAATAACGTTCACAGTCTTTGTGAACATCTTGCATGGTTGATAATTTAGGAAAATGAGCTAGATTTCCTGTTGCCAGCTGACTCACCCAAAATGTCAATTTCATTTTAAAAGCTCGTATTCAATCTATGAAATGAGTAATTAGCAGATCTTTACCTTGTAGTGAAATGTTCAAAGCATACAGATGGCTAGTTAAATCTGCTAAAAACGCGAGATCACAGTTCCATGAAGGCTCTTTCAATTCAAGAACACATATGTTATTTATTTCCATGAACATATTTATCTCATCTAATAGGCAAAAAAATCGATTTAATAATTCGCCACGACTAAGCCAGCGGACCTCGCTGTAATGAGGCAGGCTACCATACTGGCTTTCTACATCCTCAAGAAAGCTTTTAAATTGCCTGTGTTGTAGCCCATGTTTCCTTATATAATTAATTGTACGAACAACAACACTCATCACATTTTTTAGAGTGATACTATTTGCACATAAGTTTTCCTGTTGGATGACACAGTGAACGCCCCTTATTTCATTCGGCACGGTCAGTTTTTGCATTTTCTCCTTCAACTGTGCAACGAAACCTGATTTTTTCCCTGTAATCGCTGGTGCACCGTCTGTAGACACTGAAACTAAAGAATTCCACGACAAACCTATATTTTCAACACTTTCTTCAACACTACTTAAAATATCACCTCCGGTTGTAGTGTTCTTCATGGCTACTACATCGAGGAGCTCCTCCCTCACCTGAAGATCTCTATTAACACCTCTAATAAATATGGCAAGCTGCGCTGTTCCAGTGATATCAACACTTTCGTCCAGAGCTAGAGAATACGCTATAAAATCGTTACAGTTATTTGCAAGCTGGCTCTGGACGTCGTCTCCCATGTCCTGTATTCGACGCATAATGATCATGTTAGGTAATGGCACAATACGGAACTGTTCAACTTGAGATGGACACAAATGTTCCGCTGCAACTACCAAACATTCTTTTATTAAATCGCCATCACTGAAGGGGCGCAGGGATTTTGCTAAAATCCAGCAATTTTGTAACTCACTCTGAGAGCTGCCTCAGTTGATTTTTCTTCGTCGTCCAGATCTTCTTCGGATAGCTTCCTTTTAAGTTTAGTAACTTCCTGTGCACGATCTGGTCCATCACATTTTCCACTTCCGCAGTCTTTCGCGTGGTACGACATATAATGTCGCTGCAAATTAAATTTCGTAAAAGAATTCAGCGTTTTGTGACATACTAAACATTTTGCAACACCATCTTTTTCTGTAAACAGACACAATTCCTCCCAATGGGGGTTGAACTCCGAAAGCATGATTGGGGTTACAGAACGGCAACTTGACATGATTCTTAACCATCGAAGTGACTGTTAGAGCTGATCGTAGTACTTTAAACGTTACACAGTCGGCGCGAATTCAAAAGGCAGGCTGCGGCCCTATTCAAACGTGCGCGCGCATTTCCCCTCCTTCCCCTCCCTCCCTACTCCGCGACCTTGCACCTGCTCGCGAACACATGCCTGAGCAGACGCGAGTACTCGCGCTCAAAACCGGCCAGTTGTTAAGCCCTGTCCTAGATTGTCTAAAATCCGTACCTGTCCCACTCCCACCTTGCATGTCACCATCGATGCCACTTCCCTCTACACCAACATCCCCCACGTGCAAGGTCTGTCTGCTGCTGAACATTTCCTCAGTCAGTGCCCACCTGATTCTCAAACCTATGACATCCTTGCTACTTGCCTTAATCAACTTTGTACTTACGAACAACTACTTCACCTTTGAGGGGCAGACATACAAACAGATCAGGGGTATGGCCATGGGAGCCAGGATGGCTCCTTCCTATGCCAACCTTTTCATGGTTCGCTTGAAAGGGGATTTCCTGGGATCCGTGTCTTCGGCCCCTGGTTTGATTTAGATACATTGATGACATCTTTACGATATGGACTCATAGTGAGGCTGACCTGCTAGAATTCCTGGAATCCCTGAATACCTTCTCCCAATTAAGTTTCACATGGTCGTATTCTGAATTCCATGCCACTTTCCTTTATGTTAATCTCATCCTCACAAGGCCAACTACCAACTTCCTTCCACATTAAACCTACCAATAAACAACAGTACTTACATTTTGACAGTTGCCATCCTTTCCATGTTAACCGTTCCCTCCCATACAGCCTTGGCATCCGAGGCAAACGTATTTGCTCGGATGCAGACTCTTTACAGCAATATACCACCATTCTCACCTCAGCCTTTACTGCACGCAATTACCCCACTAACCTAGTTAAAAAAGCAAATTTCCTAAGCTGTCGCATCCAATCCTGGTACTTCTGATCCCTCTGCAAAACAGCTTTGGAGCACACTGTTGGTGACACAGTATTATCCTGGTCTGGAATGTGTTAATCAGCTACTTCAACAGGGCCATGGTTTCCTAAAATCATGGCCTGAAATGAGACCCATTCTGTCTGAACCTAGAATAGTTTTCCGTCACCCTCCCAATCTCTGCAATATGCTTGTTAGACCCTATGCTCCTTCTGCACCCATCTCCCTACCCTGTGGCTCCTACCCCTGTGACCACCCCACTGCAAGACTTGCCCTATGCACCCTCCTGTCACCACTTATAATAGCCCTGTAACTGGCAAAACATATGCCATGAATGGGAGAGCTACCTGCAAAACGACATGTCATATAGTAGCTACTACGTAAACTGTTAAGCCTTCTGCATCAGCACAACTACCAACAAATTATCAATTAGAATGAATGGGCATAGGCACGGGATATATACTGGGAACTCACAATATCCTGTTGCAAAGCATGCTCTATGACATGATGTTCGTGACATTGGCACCTGTTTCACCGTGCGTGCCATCTGGATTCTTCCCTCAGACACCAGTTTCTCAGAACTCCGCAGGTTGGAACTAGCACTACAACATGTCCTTGGTTCTCGCCACCCATGTGGCTTTAATTTAGGTTAATTTCTTCTGTCTCTGGTTTTCTTGATTGCAACTACTCTTTGCTTCACTCTGTTTTAATTTCCCACACCTTTATCAATTAAAGACATGAAGTCTGTAAATGAGTCGGCAATCATTTTATTTTTGGCACTTTTGTTTTCACAAGTCTGTCTTGTTCACACAGACTTCTTTACACATTATTACCGGTTTTGGCTTACGGCCATCTTAAGGTCTGTTGCAGATATAAATGTTGTGTAAGTGACCAGGTTCAATTAGTTAAGACTAAATCTATACAAGTATTAGTGATGCATGAAATATAAAAATATAAAATATGTATAGCCATGTGTAGCAGTCATACATACCGTGAAAATATTCTGATAAAAATCATCGTCAAGTTAAGCATGTGAGTACATGGTACATGCTGATAGTACTCAGATTGCGTCAGGTATTTAATACAAGAACCTAATGCCAGCAGGGGGAACTTTAGCTAGAGTACATAGTAAAACAGTGTCGCCAATATAAAGATTAAAATGCAGTATGCACTGTCTTTAGTTAAAAAATTTTCCTTTGGCTAAATGAGCATCTGACATTAAAAACATTTGCTGATATTCTGTATGTGAAATTGGACTCATACTTGAAATCCATAAAAAGCACAAATACTATACAATACAGCCCTTAGCCTGGGTAGGTAACATACAACATTTTATGAATGCCAGTATAAAAAGTATAAAAATAAAAAATCACATCATCTTCAATCCTAAGAGATCAGTTAACAGTGAACCTAATCATAATACAATTAATAAAATAGTGCCCCTTAATTAAAAAATAGAAAATCTATAATGAATATTATATTAGAGTGCGGCATCGATGGCGAATATGTCATGGCTTCTCTGCATGACTTCCTTGTTTTCCTGTGGCCGAGCTAACGGAGGAAGGCCCTGTCTCCTCGTTGCCGGCAGCCGGCACACGCCAATCTGCTGGGGTGCTCCACGCTATTCAAACTAGTAGGTTTCTGAATTTATCAAAGTGAGTATTCAGGTTAAACTCATTCTGTTCATTCAGCAGTAATTCCGGTTCTTGTTTTCTGTGCACATAAGTCTCTATTTCTTCGAGCAGGTTCTTAACTGTCCCTTTGACGCCCTATGCAACACTTTCATATTACTGTCTATATATCCTACTGAATGTCTTGCTCTGTCCAAATGTGTACCGAAAGCGCTCTTATTTTGACTGTATGTATGTCCTCCAAAACGAGTGGAAATTTCTTCCTGTCTGACCGATGTAAAATCTATCACAGTACTGGCAGCTAATCTTATAAACACCAGATCCCATATATTTATTGCTGTAGTTGCCAACTTTGTGCCATAGCTTACAACCAATTGTACCTTTTGTCTGAAACCCAATTTTTATTTTTTGTTTTCCTTAAGGCCTGCGCACATCTGTCGGAAAATGCGCCATAGTATGACATAACCACAAACATCTTTCATTGTCTTTCCTGTCTATTTTTCACCGCCCCCTCCCACCTATGTTACGTACAATGCACTTAGCTTCTCACTCTTATAAACTTGTGCACAATGTTTTAGTAGTAATCTGTGTCTTGCATATTACCCTGTCTTTCACCTTTAAGCTCTCAGGTTTTCAAATCTCATCTGATACAGTCCCCAACAATCAGTCTTTCCTTCTCATCCCGTATGGTAAGTCTCCCCTGACCCGCAGTTCTGGGTGACTTTCCCAAAATCTAGCCTTTTTCCTGGACCTCTCCAGTCCTTTTCCTTCACCCTTCTTCCTTCCCCTTCAACCCTTCTGCCTGAAGAAGGAGCCACTGGCTCCAAAAACTTGCCAATCACAACAGTCTTTTATGTGTGTGTTCTTCCACTGTTTGGTGAGTATGGTGAGTAGATTTTTATGTATCCAATATAATAATTGCATCAATATTTGATCATTTTTGTGTTATAAATATTCATTAAGCACTCTCACATACTTTGCAGGGCTATGGTGTGGAAGGCCTCAACAGGGGAATGTCTGCTACTATAATTAGTCATGGGATTTTCAATATGGTGTATTTCGGTGTCTTTAAGTCACTCAAGAGTCGTCTTCGACCATTTTCTGTAAGTTCTGTGTTTCCACATTCTCAGAAATCCTATGTGTATGAAAATATTTGTATAAATTTCCAAACTATTCATTACAAGTTAATATAGTTAATAAAGTGAAAATCCGAGCACCTATATGGTGTGAATGTGGTGAAAAATATTTATACAGTCTACATAAAATTGTAGGTAACATTTTAGGTGCTCAGCACTATGCAGCTTTCATATTCTTGATAAATGATCCATTTTTAAGAACACCTTTACACTTTATATAGATTATTTTTATTCTCCTGGAATTTGGGACAAGACTATCATCGGGAATCCTAAGCCGACAACAACCACATCCAAATTGCCATAATGTTTGTGCCAAGCAACTGTCAGTCTTATCCTGCCAGGGGGTAAGACTTGAGAAATATAACTATGTATAGGTGTGGTAACTTGGTAAAACCACTATTTAGAACTAGCAGCTCTTTTTAGCTTTAGTAGAGATCAAATGTACTGAATCCTTGCAGTCTGGTGTTCTGTGATCTACACTCATACAGTTCTCATCTTGGAAAAGAAGCACATGTAATAATAGTAGGAGGTGCAGGTAACATTTTGGACTGTAACCTCAATTAGACATCAGGCACATTGCTGAGAATGCTGTGCACTAATGTGTGTGGAGCGTGCCACTCTTTGAGAGATATGGTAAACCCTGGAAGAAGGGTGGTGCTGGGGGGATGACATAGTGCTCAAATAAAAAGGTATGAAACATTGCAACAACCAAATCAGTTGAAATTTGCATATGCCTCTTTGGGAAAATGTAGTGAGACATCTAGGGGGACAAATGCAGTGCCCGCCGTGGTTGTGCACACACACAGGCTTGTGACTTTGGTGAGAAGCAGGCAGTTGTATTCTGTCCATCTGGTCCATCTGATGTGGCAGTGTGTGTGAGGACATTGTGGTGCTCACATTGCAAAATTCAGCGATTGGGGAGCAGTGAGGCAATATCAGATTTATCACTGCAAAAGGGGTTAAACCAGCCGATATTCATCGCAGGATGTCATATGTGCAGGAGACTGTGTGTCTGACAAGTCAGTGATAATCTTCATTGGCCATTTTCGTGAAGGTCAGGAGTGTTCGAGTGACAGGCCAGGCAACACACGGTAATCACGGCCAAACTCGTCGACAAGGTGAACAACTCGATGAGAAGTGATCGGCCTGTCTCGATGCGAATGGTGATTGTGATGATGGGGAACAGTGTGGACGATTGTGCATGTCAGGTTGGGTTACCAGAAGGTGTGTGCACAGTAGGTTCCGAAGAAGCGTAACAGACCGCAAGAGGAGCTCCATATGGAGCACTGGAACACCTGTTCCACTATCGTGAGGACCCCACTTTCCTGGAGTAGATAGTTGCCAGTAACAAGAGCTAGTGCTATCACTTCGAGCCATAGAGAAATCGGGACAGTATGCAGTCACTTCCCACTACAAAATTCAAAGCTGTGCCCTGACCAGGCAGGTGATGCCCACAGTCTTCTGTGACGTCAGAGGTCCGGTACTCATTGAATTCTTCGAGCACGGGAAGAGCTGTTAACAGTGGCTTGTACTGTGAGACACTCCGTAGCCTATGCGAATCCGTTGAGACCAAAAGGCCTAGGCTGCTAGCAGAGGGAGTAATCCTGTTCCACGATAACACGTGTCCACACATCTCAGAGGTCACACAAAGTGTAATGGCCAAAGTTGAGTGGGAGCACTTGAGCATCCATCCTACAGCCCAGATGTGGTTTGCAGAGTATAGATGTACAGGGTGACAATCATTGAACAATATGAAAACAGAACGTAAATTAGTTACAAATTTTGGCATGCACACATGTTATTAACACGTAAACGTCACTGCAGATATTCGGATTTTGGTTATGACACATTCGATACACCTGCCATCATTGGTGACGATGTGGTGCAGACGAATAACAAAATTGTGCACTACCTGCCGAAGTGTCGGAACATCAGTGCTGTCGATGACCTCCTGAATGGCTGTTTTCAGTTCAGCAATGGTTTTGGGGCTATTGCTGTACACCTCGGTTTCAATATAGCCCCACAAAAGGAAATAGCAAGTGTTCAGATCCGGAGAATGTGGTGGTCAATCGAGGCCCGTGCCAGTGGCCTCTGGGTACCCCAGAGCCAGAATGCTGTCCCGAAAGTGCTCCTCCAGGACATCACCCACCCACTCTCCTGCTTCAGTGGGTTCGGGCTCCGTCTTGCGTGTACCACGTCTTGTCAAAATTGAGGTCACTTTGGATAATGGGGATGAAATCATCTTCCAAAACCTTCACATACCGTTCGGTAGTCACTGTGCCATCAAAAAATATCACACTAATTATTCCGTGACCGGACACTGTACACCACACCGTCACCCACTGAGGGTGAAGAGACTTCTCGATTGCAAAATGTGGATTCTCAGTCCCCCAAGTGCACCAATTTTGATTATTGACAAACCCATCCAAATTAAAATGTACTTCGTCGCTAAACTAATCCATATAGTGCATACCAATTCCCATCGTGCCCCGCAGCCAACCGTGCAGTTTGAACATCCTAATGCAAACCATTCAGAAGTTATGATGATTTTATTTCATATAGTTCAATAATTGTCACCCTGTAGATAAAGATGCAGATGTGTCATCCTGTGCCTTTCACGTGCTTCCATATGTTTGGTCCACTAAAAGAACATCTTGAAGGGAAGTACTTTGACTTGGACAAGTACTTTGACTTGAATTGAAGGACACAGTGGAGAACTGGCTCCCATCACAGCCGCAGAAATTCTGGGAACAGGGAATCCTTCAGCTGTTGAAACAGTGTGTGATAGTTGTGTTCGGGCCTCTGGAGATTACTTTTGAATAAAGGCTTCAATTATATCCACAGTTTTGTTTTGTACCTTTTCTTTTTTAACACCCCTCATAAATTGACACATATACAATGCAACTGAGTGTTGGGCGCTGCATTGGCCACACCCGTGTGTAAACGTACCTCTTCCCTGAGTGATTTTCCAAGCTCTGCATTAAAAAATTCCAAAGAATACCTCATCCAGTGTTTATCATATCACTCAAAGAGTGCATTCTCAGCATTGTGCTTGATGTCATCCTTTGTTGTCTAATCAGGCTTGTGGTCCAAATTGTTACCTGGACCTCCCTCTGTTGTTACATGACCTTCTTTTACAAGGTGAGAGCTGTGTCAGTGCAGAGCACAGAGCACCAGAACGTGACAATTCAATACAATTTATCTCTACTGAAGGTTCTACATGATGGTTTTAAGCAACAGAGTTCACCAAACCTTTTTAGAGTAAATTCATCTGAAAGAGGGAGCTGCAGAATAAGTATAGTTACAGCCGAAACAGCTACTATGACAACAAAATACTGTAGTTTGCACAAAACCGAGGACATTTCAGAAAGCGCTCCTCATACCCAATGAGAAGGATGGTGGAGTTTTGGCAGACTTGTGTGTATATAAGAGCATCACATGGAAAACACTGAAACTGAACATAAAATAAACATTTTATTTTAAATCTTGTTTCCTTTTACAGTTTAAACACTCGTAGAACATCCCTGACACACAATAACTACATTATAATTACTATTTATGGACTCAGGTGTGTGACATGTGAAAAACACATTATAATGAAAACATACTTGATGTATGTATTTAATGTAAGTTACTCTCTGCTGCAGGATGAAACGCTGTACCTGTTCCACATAATGGGCATTGGCTTTGCAGCTGGTACGCTGGCATCTATAGCCAGTAATCCATTTGATGTTGCAAAGACTCGAATACAGGGCCCTCAGCCAGAACCCGGTGTCAGAAAATACCGGTCCCCCCTTTCTACTGTGGCAACCATTTACAGAGAAGAGAGGTTTGTCTTACAAACTATATTATTTATTCAGAGTAAGTATGAATTGTTGAACAGTTTTGAGGCTATATTTTCCCTAAAGCTGGACATAAGTTTGAGGAAGGTTCCCCATGTGCAGTGTTTCATGCATCCAACATGTATGATCTCCTTCACAAAGAAACTCCAAATAGATTAATGCCTGAGGTAATGTGTTTTTTGAATGTTGTATAAGTGTAGGGATGCATATACAAAATGTTTAAAAAAGTATTCCGTGTTTTGAGAGGAGGTAGTATGGATCAAAACAGGAGAAAAGTCCAGTAAACGTGGGCTCTGAAATGCCTACTGTAAGATCTATGAGTACTTGCTCACCTTCGCTACTGTGGAAAACATATCTTCTACTGCAATCTCTTCGCTATTACGAGCGATCTACGGAATGCTGTAAACAAATGAGAACATATTTTTACGTTACTGTGAAAGGGCAGAGGTTCTGATGTAACCTACTACCTTCTATTTGCCAGATCACAACAGAAGATCATGTGTGCCTTTTTCTGTGTGGAATAATAGGCTTCCATTATGCTAGTAAGTGCAAAACTAAAACTGTAATGCAAAATTAAACAGTGGAAACTCCAGATTGGGATATTGACAGTATAAGTAAAAGGTAGATTACTACTCACCATAAAGATGACATGTTGAGTTGCAGACAGGCACAATGAAAAGACAGTTACACATTAGCTTTCATCAGAAAAGGAAATTTAGGCACATTCATTCACATAAGCAAGCACATCTCGTGCACACGTGACCGCCATTCAAGTCTGAGCTGCTGCCTCAATGTGTGATCCATATGGTGAGTAGCCATCTACCTAATTTCTTTATACTGTAATGTAAAAGCATTTCACAAACTTACCAAAACACATACTGGTTCCATTACAGCTAATGTGTGTGCTTCATTTAATCAGACTGTGAGTTTGGTTAACAGCAGTAACACTAAGAGACGGTTACTGCATGCTGTATCCTCATTTGTTTACTGCATTCCATAGGTTGTTTGTAATCCTCTATAAACAAATTGTTGATAATAGGTGATAACAAGTTTCGAATCACAACTACGTCTGTATATTTGTAGAACTGGTCATTGAATAAACAGTAAGTGGAAGTCAATATGCGTCAAAATAGGTTCATTAATTCAGCACTAAACCTAACCTCAATCAGCCATAACAAATCAGATAGACGAACACAAATGAAGAGAGAAACCACATCAAAACTTACTATAATATCAGTCAGTCAAACACATTTCATCTAATTGATGTAAGAAATCTGCCAGATTCTTAATGTGGTGCTCACATGGACCTACTACAGGGCTCAGCAGAGTAGCAAGGTGTTTTACTACACAGAATAGCAGGGTGTTTTGTTCCACAGTGTGTCAGAGTACCAATGTTACTCCACAAGGAACATGTTTCACTTTGTCTGATTGTGAGTAACATTGGTGCTCCGACATGTTGAGTAGCAACATCCTTGCGTTGGGTCCCTTCCAGTGCTCACCTCTTCTATGTCTTTCCCTCTTCTGTCACTTTCTGTTTTGCTTACATCTGCTTTATTAATTTTCTAATCTTTCCTGTCTGTACCATCGTCTTTAAAATTCTCAGCTGTATCACCGGTTGACTCTACTGAACGCCTTCTTCCAGTCAATAAAACAATTACACACCTCTGTGTTCATTTCTATCATTCTTTCTCCAATCACTGTCAGGGAGCCTATAGCATCTCCTTTTCTTTTACCCTTTCTTAACCTGTACTGGTCTTCCACAGTATTTTCTTCAGTTTTCTTTCGATCCTCCTCAAAAGGACTTTCATTACAGCCATCGTAATCTTAAGTAGATCTTGGGGCCAGATTCATGTACACAAATTCTGCTTACTGCATCAGTGAATCTGGCTACTGAGTTTAGGTCCATGCATTTCATTGCCTCAGATGGTATTCTGTCACAGCCCAATGTTTTCTTTTCCCGGAGCTCTTGACTTGTTTTCTCCAGTTCCCATCTTTCTCTCTTCACCTTCCAGAACCAGTTTCTGTTATCTGCCTGTGCACTGTATGATTTTTCCACATAATCCATCCAAACTTACTTCTCTTCTGTACATACTGTCTTGTTCACATATTTATTTAACAGCTCTTGTTTGCTTGTTTTCCATACTTCTCTATCCATTAAAGATTTCACTGTTCTGTGCATTTCTTCCAGCTTGCCTTTGTTTTCCAATTCTTCTAATTCTTCTCATTGGTGTCCCCACCTATTCCTCTTTAGCCTGGCCAGTTGACCTTCTTTGTTCATAGTTCAGTTTTCTCTACTCTCTCTTCCCTTCTCCCAAACTGTCAGTTTTCAGTTTCCAACTCATCCATTTTATCCAATATATTCCAGTCATCCACGCTTTCTTATTCCTTGTTTTTTTCACTTCTCTGTTTTCTGTCCGTGTTCCTTCCAACATTGTATTTCTAATGGTATCCCACACTTCAGTGACTTCTGTACTTTGCCTTAAATGTTGTGATTTATTTTTGACATAGTTACAGCACTCTTTCTTATGGTAGGCACCATCTGGATCCTTCCTACCGACACCAGCTTTTCCCCTTCCTTTCTCCCACCCCAACACGACACAGCCTTCCGTTTTACCACCGCATCCACGAGTCCTTTTCCCTTTCTCTACTTCTCCCTTTTCCATTGCCCCCAACCTCCAGCTGGACCTAGCAGCTATATCCCGCCCCCACCGTGCCCCTGCAAGCTTCAACAAGCAGCACTTCACCTTCCCCCACTCCACTCTGCTATCCCCCCTCCCTCCCTACTTGCCCCATGCTGCCTCTGAACCCCCACCACACTCCCACCAGGCACATTTACAACTCAGTCTGGCCACAGCAGCCAGAGACAGTGGTCATGCATGTCAGAGTTGTGCTTGTGTGAATGTGTATTGTTTTCTACTTCAGAAGACAGCCTTTTGGCTGGAAGCTAAAATGTATAGCAGTCTTTCCGTTGTGCCTGTCTGCGACTAAACATCTCCTCTATATGGCAATTAGTAATCTATCCTTTTCGTGATATTATTTTTATTCCATCCTCGCCTTTCCATTGTTAATGCCCTTCTGTCATTCTCATCTCTCACTTAGCTCAACTCCTCTTCCCTTATTTTGTTTAGCAGATTAAATCTTCCCCTACTCTGTATGCTCTCATTACACTGTGTGTAGTATGCAGTGACACTTGTAACAGATTTTTTTCTGGAAAATTTTCATTCGTTTCTGTATTGTTTCACTCGGGGTCAGGTAACACTGTGAACTGAGATTCCAAAATTACATAATTTGTGGTACATCAGGTATGGAAAAAATCCACTGGAATTAATTAATTACAACTTACGGTCAGTTTATTCACTCACAGCACCTACCATTGTGATGTCCTGACAATCCTCCTAACCCAATAAAAGTTTGCCTGCTATTTTCTTTGTAATATGGAATGCTCATATTCTATTACAGTATTCATACCTGCCACATATTACTACAGTGTTCAGCAATATGTATAGTGTAGACTGTATTCAACCAGAAACACTCTCTGATTGCCCTGTTAGCTTTCGATTCCCACTATTTATAGATAAGCCCCCTGGCAGGAATTAACAACTTCTTTGTTTAGTTTAATTACATATAATTGATAATTTGAATAATAAAACAAAAAATTGAATAATATAAAGTCAATCAAACGCAATTTTCAGACTAATAATTCCAAGTACAAAATAATTTGTATAATGGTATTTCTCTAGAAAACAAGACATTACTTTGTTGACAGTGTAGCTTCACGTGCAGTGTTCCCTGAATTTCAGTTCAAATTTAGGGTATTTATCTTAAGATACGAGCTATTGGAAATGTAAAACCACCATTGTGCTTGGAAAATTTCGGGCTATAATGTTTGCGACACATATTTCGGAAATATAGCTCAGTATAAGAATTAGTGGTGTCCAGAATTTAAATTATTTAACAAATAGCTATTAAAATATAACATTTTAGGAGAAACTTAATACATTCTCAAAATTTGCAAAAATTGGCTACAAAGAAACTGGCTAGGTATTAATTTTTGATTTCCAGATTTACAGAATCTTATCTCCTGAGCTAATGGGTTTACTGCAAAACTAATTGCACCACAGTATTCAGGTCCAATATCTTTTGACTGTAATGATAAGAATCTAAACTAGTTCAATAGTTTTATATTGTCTCAGATGTACAGACAGTTTGCCCTCATCAGAAGTGTGTGTAGTCCAGAAAGGCAGCTGATGCACTTAGCGTGGCAAGGGCCACTTGTGTAGAGCAGATCCATGCATAATGCTGGCCTATGCTATGTTCGTGGTGGCTCGTGCAGCGTTTCTGTTTCAGTACTCGGGCACATTGTCAAGCTTACAGATCTTCTTCCCTTGAGTGCTTTGAATAGCTACAAGTGTAGTGTGCAGAGCTTCAAGTGACAATGTAGAATATCTGGAAAAAGCCAGATACTATAGAAAAACCTTTGATCATCCATGCTGTCCTTCTCTGTATGTATTCAATATCTGCTGTCAATGCCATTTGTTATGAGTTCCACACACTTGAGCAGTATTCTGGGATAGGTTGCACAACTGTTTGGTAATCAATACCTTTGTAGAGTATTTGCATTTTCCTGATAATCTACCAATGAGCTGAATTCTGCCCGTTGCTGTGCCTACAACTGAACTAAGTGACCATTCAATTTCATATCCATATAAAGTGTTATAGCCAGGTATTTGCATGTGTTGACCAATTCCAACTATGACTCATTTGACATTATGGTCATAGGGTACTACACCTTTCTGTTTTTTGAAGTTCAAAGTGTACATTTCTGAACATGTAAAGCAGGTCACTAGTCCTTGCACCACTGTGAAATAATATCAAGATCCGATTTAAATATTTGTAGAACTGTTTTTTCAGCCAGTACTTCATTATAGATAACTTCATCATCTGAAAAATATCAAAGGTTACTATTAATATTGTCTGCAAGGTCATTAACATACCACATGAACAGCTAGGGTCACAACATACTTCCCTAAGGCACACCTGAACTTACTTCTATCAGATATTCATAATTAAAGTGCAGAATCATAGCGTGTAGGCTTTCACGGCCGGCGTCTTCAGTAATTAAAACTTCCGGGCTAAGAGGCCGTGGTCCAATAGTAGAAATACTTCTCCCTGGCGTTTCGTTGCCAACTGCGGGCAGCATCATCTGAGGTGAGTCTACGACTGGCTGCTAGGCCGTGGAGGTCCTGTTTATATAGAGCGCATAGAGGGCGCCACCACTCGTCACGTCACGTGAGAGATTATCACCGACTGAAGGGCTTGAGGACAGGTCAGATGTCATTAAATGGATTAAAGATGATGATAATGAAATTTTAAAACATGGGTGAGCTTTGTGTGACACCTGAAAGAGGGAGGCTCCTATCCTTGTGGAAGTTATTGACAAGGTAACTGACCATGCAGCATGTTCGCCGGGTAGTGTTAGTGCTTGTGCAGTGTCATGAGAATTGTCCACACCATAGTCCCAACAGGTAGAAAGTTTTGCAGTCTGTTTTACACTGTTACCAACACAAGATCTAGGCTATACTGGTACCAAAACAAGAACTAGATGGTGCAGTGACTGAAAACTCATGATCTACAGCAATGTTCTGATGTTCTGAATTTGCTCTTCAGTGTCTGGCACGGATCCAAGTTGACGATATGTGGCCAGGTAATATTCTATGGAGTGAAAAAGCACATTTTACACTTAAGTGTGCAGTGAATACACAGAAGTGCCAAATTTTGATACTTTTAAACCCATGTTGTACACGAAGAGCCATTGCACTTGATATATATTTTTGTACGATGTAGATTAACAAACGTTTTTATTCTCGGTCTGTTCTTCTTTGAAGAGAATACACCAAGAGGGCTTGTCAAGTGTACAGTGAAATCTCCACATTATCGAGACCTCCTTGTACAGCATGTGATTCCTACTGTGGAAAAGTGCAACTGTGTTGAAGCCACAGTTTTTGTGCAAGATGGGGCAACACCTCATGTTGCTTTTCCAGTGAAAGATCTGCTTAATGCAACCTTCTACGAACGTGTTATCTCCAGAGGTTTTCCAGACGCATGGCCTGCAAGATCACCTGATCTGATGCCCGGTAAATTTTGGATCTGGGGATAACTAAAGAACGTGTTGACCAGGGACCCATTCATTTTCTACCTGACCTGAAGTTCATTATACAGGAATATGTTGCTTAGATTCCACCAGAACTGCTGCAAGCAACTGTTGATCATGTCATTTTATGGATCAGCATCTTGTCGATGTCTCTGGTGCTCATACAGAACAAGTTGTGAGACAGCAGTTAATAAAATCAACATTATGCCTTTCTCACTTGTTTAACGTTCTCTGCCCATGTTCTGTTCTTAACCTATTACACATGGAAACATTTCTATACATATTTCTTGCATTCACCGTACACATGGAAACATTTATATACATCTTTCTTGCATTCACCGTGCCAGATTTGAACTATCCCAACCCCCCCCCCCCCCCCACACTAAAAAATTTGGTTGTGTATTAATGCATTAGAATATCTACAACGTGTCACTGCCATATGATAATTACAATCCACACTGAAACTCTTAAGAGTTGCTGCACTTTAATTATAACAACCTTGTACAGTTATTAATGACTCTCCAGCTGAAATAAGATGTTGCATCGTTCGTACCAAGAAATCCTCGGCCCAGTCACAAATTTCAGTTGATGTTCCATATGATCATATTTTTGGTAACAAGCATGAGTGTGGTACTGAGTCAAATGCTTTTCAGAAATTAAGTTACTTGCCTTGATAGCCAAGTGCATTAAAGCACTGCTTCCAGGACACAGGAAGGTGTGCCTGATCCGGATAAAATCTGCCATGTGAATTAACAATGAGGGCTGGTGAATTGACCAGCCTGGCTGTGGTTTTTAGGCCATTTCTGACATTGCAGTAGGTGAACATTTGGCACATACCCATGTCCCACTCCAGATACATGTTGTGGAAACATTGGGATAATGTTATCATGCTTTCATATGGGATTAACTCCAGACATAGACAGGTGGGGTTCACAGAATCCATCCATGGAGGAGGGGGGGGGGGGGCGAATAAGGAGAATTCATACAGGCAGATACATTTTATTCATCATCTCTCTGTCTATAGCCAAGTGGTTTGTTTTACACCTATTATGCAGTTGGCTCTGTTTCTTTAGAAGTTGATTTACGGTGACTTTATACCGTGGTGGTCATTTCCTTCACGAGCTGTTCTCCTAGATCCATATCTATTAAGTACGGTCAGCTATTCTTTTAAACTTTACCCACTGTTATTCCATGTGTTCCTCTCCAGGAGCCCACACTGAAGTCCTGCGAAACGCCTTCTCTCAGCTTTTTCCGGCTCTGGTGGGTATGATGGCTAGCGAGATCTTACTAAATCAATTGCCGCATCCAAAGCCCCATTTAAATTGAAACCACCGTCTCGGTTATTTGGTTTTCCAACATTTTTATTTCAACCGACTTCTTAACCGTGCCATCCCAGAAACGTGACATTTGCACCACAACATTGGTCTCGTTGTATTTATTTCATGATTATATTTGAGGCAGTACTTAGTGACAGCTGATTTGCTTGGTTGTTTTGTCAGATAGTGTTGCTGATATTTATTACATTCTCCTTGACTGTTCTGATAGTGTGCTTCACTTACGGCGTGCCACATTCGCACGCAGTGCACCTGGCTTTCGGGGACCAAGATCATCTTTAACAATACAAGGAACACCTTTTGAATTTGTTAATGTCAGTGAAATACACTGGATGCCATGTTTCTGTAGGAGTCCAGCAGTCTTTCCAGATATTGTACCAACAGAAGGTAGGTAGTGATTCTTGGCTTCTCTCTGTTTGTCATGCTTTCTAGCACTTTTTCGAGCATTATTAATTTTGATTGAACATCCACTCAGTATTTCGATCAGAGTACCCATTGTTGTGGAACACTATTCGTAGGTGTTGTAATTGCTCAGCGAGGCTCTCTTTCTCTGAAAGTCTGTAGCACCAAATTTGTTTGTGATGCCTGATGATGGTTCAAGGTATGAACTTGAAAAAGGAGGGCCAGCAACATTTTCTTCACATTAATTAGGATCTCTAGGTCTCAGTGTATGCAAAAACCCAGAACACTGACCTCTGTCTCCATCCCTCGAGCTATCACAATCTGTAAGAAAGATATTCCATGCCGAAGATTCTGGACCATAGAGCTTGTATACTTTCAGACAAGAAGAGCCTCACTGAAGAATATCAACAGCTCTGAAAGAAGAACTATTCCATTTGACCAATTAAATGGCTGATGCTGCGAAAATCAACTACTGAGGAAGAGACTATAATTGAGGAAGAAAGACAAAACCAAGAATGACTTATTTACCTTACATTGGCCCAGTCTGCAGATACATCAGTAGACTCATATGGGAACGTGGTGCCTATTTATTTCGCTCTCTTCAACAGAGATAAAAAGTCTTCTTTGCAACATTACAACACTCTAGTTATCAAAATTCGGGTGGTTACCACATTCCTTGTCAATGTGAAATGACTTATCTGGTGCAGACTGTTAGAACAATTGGGATGATATGCAAAGATCACACACATAACGACACACTCGCCTAACTCAGTCGAGCAAATCGGCTGTCGCTGTGCAAGGCCTCAAATACAGTCATGAAATTGTAATATGATGAAGTGAGTACTGTGGTGTAAATGCCGTGTTTCTGGGGCAGTATAATTAAGCAGTCTATTAAAATAAAGATGTTAATATATCAATAGAAATAATCAGTTTTTGAAAACATAATTGGGTTGTAAAAAATCTACTCACCAAGCAGTTGGAGAACGCACACATAAAATGTATGCAAGTTTCAGAGCCAGTGGCTCCTCATTCTGGCAGTAGGGTTGAAGGGAGAGAAATGGGGCAAAGGAAAAGGAGTGGTGAGGTTTGGGAAAATAGTAGAGTTTGAAAAAGTTGCCCTGAAGCCTGTGTCAGGGGAGACTTACCAGATGGGATGAGGAGGAATCTTTCAGTCCTTTACCTTCACCACTCTTCCTTCAACTTCAACCCTTCTGCCAGGAGGAGGAGCCACTGACTCTGAAAGCTTGCACACTGTTATACCTTTTGTATGTTTGTTCTCCTGCCACCACTTGGTGAGTAGATTTTTTACTTATCCAATAATGAAATAAAGATTGTGGAAGACCTGATGAGCCAGGTTAGAGGTTTCAGTTTAAAAAAGGGGCTCAGGGTCTGGTACTCGAGTAATTAAGATATTGCTGGGTGTCATATTCACCAGAGTTGGGAAATGGAGTGAAAGTGCATTTCACAGAATGTCAGTGTGGCCTATGAAAACAAATGAGCAAAAAGGGAAAAGAGGCATTTGGAGTCAAATTCAGCTATAAGTAGCAGCTTGGTACTGACTGTAGGTCACAGTGTGACTGGAGTTCAGGCGGCAAGTACACACAACAGCACAACTTGCACCACCTGAAGGAGACAAATGGGTCGGCCATCAAAGTCTTGTGTAGAAAAATGGAATCGACAACTAGACTGAACAACCTGAAGTATACCATTAATTGATCACAATGTGAAAACCTGAGTCCTCAAATATCATCTTACTGTGTCTTTTGCTGATACTGTCATCGGTGGTTTACAAACAGTATAGTCCAGAAGGGACATATGTTGAAACATTTGCAACAGCTGATGACCCTGACACATGCAGCTACCTGTATCACAAACGAGATCCATAGATTTCTATGTGTCGTGCTTCACTTGCTTACTTGTGCTTTTGGAAATATAGTGTAACTGTATAGATAAAAAAATCTGCTAAGCAAGCGGTGACAATAGAATACAAGTATAAAAAAGGTATTACATATGCAAGGTCTTGGAGCCAGTGGCTCCTTCTGGCAGTAGGGTTGAAGGGGAAAGAAGAGGGATGAAGGAAAAGGACTGGAGAGGTTTAGGAAAAGTTGTAGAGGCTGGCAAAGTTACCCAGAATCCTGGATCAGGGGATACTTACCGGAAGGGATGAGAAGGAAAACGTTTTGTAATTTTGTATTTTTCATGTTACATAAATATGAGTTCTAGTTTTTCACAATAGCATTCGTACTCTCTTTAATGGTTTCTATTTTGGAGTGCCAGTGAGTGCAGAATTACTAGCAAAACCACAATAAACAAAGAACTCCCATCTATAGACACATACAGAGACATAAGTAATTACAGTGTGTATTCTCATCTTTCTATTGATGATATATCAAAAATTAATATTTGTATTTGTGCAGCAATCTTTAATGGCGAGTTTTATTCAGAGCTGCATATGATAAAACAGAAAGATGTGGCAAATTAGTGTACATGGTTAGAAAGCAGTATTTGAAATAAAAAAAGCTATGTAATATATTGCCTTTCTGTTGTTTTCTGTTTGTTTAAGTTTCCTCAAATTTAGGATATATTCCTGCTTTACCTGGTGGAATCCAGATTTCTGGTTATTCAAGCATAAATGTTAGAAATAAAATATAACAGAGCCTTGTTGATTTTTATTATTTACATAATTTCTTGTTTTCACAACAACTTACTGGATTAAGTAGTAAAGCACTTCAACATTGCACATAACAGAACAGCACAGCATTTCTAGAACTGAACCACACCACATTACAGAACTATGTTGACTCACACTAAAAACGTAAGACTAACAAAAGTGACCAGTGATGCTTAACTCACAGGGCAGATCTATTTATATCTAGATATCAATCTGTGCATCCAAATGTAAAAGTTATATGCAATTAATATTTCATAAAATTTACATTAGAACTGCTTTTCAAATTGTAATACAAAAATTATGGAAATAACAACAACAACGATAACAACATCAACAACAATAATAATGACATCTTGGATATTCAGGAATCCAGCCGGATGTTCGCGTCATTCTCACACGATATTTCAACAGCGTGCTCCGCTATCTTCTTCAGGTGCTAGCTGAGACTGGTCCTTGGGTCGATCGAGTCCAGTATTTATCCCTGGAACGAGCTGGGCATTCCCTAATCGGTCCTTGCCAAGTCGAGTGTTCCGTCTGTGGTCCGCACCCACCAGACTCGGCTTCAGTGGACCCCTCCATTTGCGGATGTTCCGACTGCCGTCCGCACCCGTTTTGGCCGTCCTCAACGGTTGTGGTCGTCATCTGAGGTGTGTCAGACCTGATCTGAGATGTTGGGTATTCTGTCTCATGACTGTTACTATGATTTCCACTTCTGTTTTGTGCTGGGCGCTCCATAATCGGTCTGCGCCGTGTCGTGTGTTCCGTCTGCAGTCCGCACCCCCCAGTCGCGGTTACATTGGCCCTCTCTGGTCACTGGTGTTCTGACCGCCATCCACGCCCGGCCTGGCCATCTTCTGAAGTCGAGTTCATGATCTCGAGTGTGTCAAATCTCGTCTCTAATGTCCGACACCTTGTCTCACGGCTGTTCTCTCGGTCTCCACTTCAACCTGCCAATCAGCCAAAGGATCCAGAAGAAGAACCAGAAGAGGTAAAGAAGATGGCATACCTGCCATATGCCAGACCTATCTCTGCCAAAATCAGCAGGATTCTCCAGAAATATGACATCAAGAGCATATTCTGCCCACCCACCAAAATTGGAGCTATGCTGGGGAATGTAAAAGATGACCTGGGGCTACGCAAGCCAGGTATGTACAACATACCATGCCAGTGTGGGATGTCATACATTGGCCATACCACCAGAACTGTGGACATCAGGTGTAAAGAACACCAGAGACATACCAGACTCAGACAGGCAACTAAATCAGCCGTAGCAGAGCATTGTCTGTAGCTTGGTCATTCAATGGATTACAATGACACCAAGATTGTGACAGAGACATCAAGATTTTGGGACAGTGTCATTAAAGAAGCCATTGAGATTAAGGTCACAGACAACCTAATCAACCGTGACTCGGGATACCAAATCAGCACTGCCTGGAATCCAGCGCTTTAGCTTGTTAAAACTCAACGCAGGACACTCTGGGATTCTACAAGAAATAGAAGTGGAAGCCGAGAGAACAGCCGTGAGATGAGGTGTCGGACATTAGAGACCAGATTTGACACACCCCAGATCATGAACTCGACTTCAGAAGACGGCCAGGCCAGGCGCAGACAGCGGTAGGAACACCGGCGACCAGAGAGGGCCAATGTAGCCGCGTCTGGCGGGCGCGGACCGATTATGGAGCGCCCAGCACGAAACAAAAGTGGAAATCATAGTAACAGTCATGAGACAGAGTACCCAACATCTCAGATCGGGTCTGACACACCTCAGGTGACAACCACAACCGTTGAGGATGGCCAAAACAGGTGCAGACGGCAGTCGGAACGTTTGCGACTGGAGGGGTCCATTGAAGCCGAGTCTGGCAGGCACAGACCACAGACGGAACACTCGACTCGGCGTGGACCGATTAGGGAATGCCCAGCTCGTTCCAGGCATAAATACTGGACTCGATCGACCCAAGGCCCAGTCTCAGGTAGCACCTGAAGAAGACAGCGGGGCACGCTGTTGAAATATCATGCGAGAATGATGCGAACATCCGGCTGGATTCCCGAATATCCAAGATGTCAACAGATTGCCGGGAAAGCATGAAAAATAACAATAATAATAATAATAATAATAATAATAGTAATAATAATTTCATATGTTTTTCAGAGTTAAAACAAAAAATGTTCGACATAACTTCACTGGTTAGATTCTCTTTTTGAAAAAATTTCTTGTTACATGTTTTTATATTTGTACATAAGTAAAATAATACTCTATATCTTATTAAACCATTATTAAGATTATTATGATTTTTGAACGATGTCCATGTATCGAGTAGTACATTTATTTGGGTGTATCGAAAAGTACATTAAAGAAAAATGTCATTGACTAGTTCCTTACAAGTGGAAATATGAAAAGAGGACCATTGTCCAATCCAGATGCTGGCAGCAGTGTCTCAGTTTAGCATTGATGGCGAAGGGCCCAGTGTGTGGTGGGCTGTGTATGGAACACTATCGGGCACTTTCATTGAGCACTAACTGGTGCACAGTTAGGGAAAATCTTGATGTGAGTAGAATTTTTGATCCAACAGACAGAATTTTGTTATATTTGAGAGTCAGTCAGTAAATAAGGACTCACAATTTTTTTCTCAGAACATATTTGTTCTTAACACCTTGGGGACCGGCAGCTTAGACAAATTCTTGGTCCAGTGGACCAGCCATTTTTAGCGTTTTTTTTTTTTTTTTTTTTTTTTTTTTTTAAGTGTCACTGGCACGTTTCTATTTAAGGTATCTTGAAACAGAAAACATATTATGAAATAACAGTCTTTATGGTTTATTTTCAATGTGTATTTTAATTATATTGGTTGATGACAAAATTAATAACAACAAACATAAAATGTATGGTTTCAGTTTCACAAAAAAAAAGTTTTTTTTTTTTTTTTTTTTTTTTTAGTTTTGTGTAAATTCACAGGCAATTAGCTTCAGTGTGGAAGAATTTGAAGCACTCTGGCACGCCGAGTGGTACATTGCAGTCTGGATACCACCAGCTGGTTTCCTTCCTACCTGCTTTACCACTAGATAGTTTTTTCTGTTTTCTCAGAACAAACTCACACTCTAGTCGGACACTCCTTCATCTCAGTGGCTGGAATATTTCTGCAAAGTGGTGTCCTAGAAGTCTGTTGCTGTGATTTTCACTAGGAACATTGCCGAGTGCCAAATTTATACCTTTGTGAATCAGTCCTTCACTAATTTGTTGTAGAAAAGTGGAAAAATAGCAGCTCTTTCTTTGAGCAGGAGTGCTGGTTTCCTGGTATAAGACAAATGCATTTGTTGCAGCCATTATAAGCATTTGAAGAACAATTCCTTCCACCACATCATCTGTTTCCTCCTAAATGTATTGCAAGAAATCATGTGATCACTCCTATCAACCCCCGTTTTGTAAATATTATAGTCAAGAATGGCATCTGGTTTTGATTTTACTTTGATACCTTCCTTTGTATGAACAGATGTGTCATGTGTCTTTCCACTTCAGACAAAGCAGATGATTCCTCCTCATTGACACAGACTCATACCTTTTCAGTTTTTTGAAAACAATTTCATTTGGTAGTTCCTTCCATTTAGTCATGCATCAACCTATTGCTTTCATTTTATGTTGTCACAGAAAATCGAACACTGCTGGTGAACTACAAAATGTGTCCATGTAAACAGTGTGGCCTTTTCCCAGGTAATGTGCTAGCAACCTCTCCAATAATGTTACTATAGAGTTGTCTTGTGTTCCTTTCCAAGCATATACATCCAGTCTAAGAACTTAACCAGTTTTGGAATCACACACAATAAACATCTTGATTCCATACTTGTCAGGTTTATTTTTCATGTAAACCCGAAATACCACTCTTCCACAAAAACCACACATGCCTTCGTCAGTAGTGAGGTTTTCTGATGGGTAAAATGATTTTTGTGATTCTAATAAGAAATGATCCAGGATTGGCCTGATTTTATGCATGGGGTCATGCTGAGGTTGACTTTTGGAACGTGTTTTGCATTTTCATTCAAATGCAGGTTTGATAATATTGCATTGAATTTATTTCTGGCCATAACAGAACCAGGGCAAGGGGTTAAAATAAAATTGTTGGTAGACCAGTAATTTGCCAGTTTTGTTTTTTTTCACAAGACACATGTGTATAAATATGCCAAAAAACAAATACATTTCGTGCAGCTTTACTCCCACCCACAAATTACAAAAACTGTGAGGCTTTACCCTGGAAGCTGCTTTGAGTTTGTCGTAAACAGACTTTGCATATCTGTTTGTTTCGGATTTTGTGTGTTTCATTATGGAATCGGGGAAAAAGATCGAAAACACATTGAGAGGAGTGGAACCCTCATGAACAGCTGCCATTACTCCACTTTTCTCTACAAATTGTGGCACAGTACGCTGATTGTCAGCAAATTTACAGCCTAATTCGGCACCAGTGGGTTTTTCCCGCAAAATTCGTTGCCTCTTTGTTGGAGGTACAGACAGCTCTGTTGCAGCGAACGTCTGTGTTGCAGAGGATGTACGTTGTTCAGTTAACACTGACTGCACAGATGCAGGCTCATCAGATTCCTCTGCAAGATAGACGAGACGAACAGAAATAAATTTTCTGCTAACTGAAGCAACTCGAGCAATATAAGTTGTAATAATAACACTGAAGAAAAGCTGCACTAGACAGCTCCTTACCTGTATCTGGATCCTCTTCATTCTCTCCACATTCAGACAATTCCCACTGAGAGCCAGAATCATCCAATACTTCTTCTAAGGCGTCTAAAATTTCTATCTCACTCAGAAAACATGATATATTTTAGAGAAAAATTATCAAGAAATGGCAAAAAGTAATGAGAACATTTGAAACTCACAGCTACACCAATGCACAATGGCGCAGCATGCCACTGAAGTTGCTATGCATGTCTTGCCATTTCTTTTGACGTAGTTCTAAAACCAGAACGCAGAGGGGAGCAGCAGTCGAGGGACGTATAGGCAGGTGTTCCACAAAGCACTACCACAGTAGCCGGCCTGTTCCCGGACGGCTAATAGGCTGTGAGTGGTGTGCAACTGCCGCCCGACCTATACTCGAGTGCGGTCATTTGAAGCAGTTCTGTGGCCCGACCTATGCTCGGGCTCAGTTGCTAAAGTGTCAATAGTTACAATTTGGAGAAAATATCAGTCAACATTTCTTTTACATGTACTATTTTTGTACATGGTCTCCATCACATTCTCTGGCCTTATGCCTGTGTTTTTAAGAGCATGAATATCCTGTTGGTAATAGCTTTTCTCCTGTGCTGTTAGCCACATTTTCACTGCACAACTTATGATCTCATCATCTTCAAAATGTGTCTTACATAGATAATACTTCAGTGGTCCAAACAGATGGAAGTCCAAGGACACCAGGTCTCAGCTGTAGGTTGGATGACAAATGGTATCCAACCCAGTTTGGCGATGTCTTCCCAGGACCTGAATTTTGTGTGTGGATGTGCATTGTTGTGTGGAGGAAGATTTTTTTTGTATTCTTGTCAGACCTAACACATTGAAAACAATTCTAGAGTTTGTTCAGTATTCACATTTCTTCTTCTTCTTCGCCTTGTCCCATATATCTACAGGGTCACGTCTGGGATGGAGTCTGTGCACCCATCTGTGTGCATCATCCTGAGTCTCATGTTCAATGTTTACACATTGTTTATCTGAGGTATTACATGGGTACCAGCCCAGTATTCAGTCATTACATATGCCTCTGAAGTAATGTTTGATCCTTTTGGCGACACATTGATGAGAATGACTCCTTCACATCCAGAAGACTGTCATCACGACTTTGCCAGCGGAGGGAGCAACCTTAATTTCTTTCTTTCTTTTTCTTTGCGATTTTGGGTGATGCCACTCCAGTGACTGTCCTTTTGTTCCCATTCCATCCAGTCTGTATCATCTGCAATGATCTGTGACAGAAGGGCCCATCCATCAGCCTCAGATTTCCCCAACAGTTCACATGAAATGGCTTTTCTTTGAAAATTGTAGATTGTTATGAGTGTTCAGTGAAGCTATCTTGAGGATGCCTTTGAATATCCAAGAGTGTCAATCATAGTAGACTCACTTCCAGTGCTCATTGGTACCTGTAGAGCCAACTGTCAATTGTGATGTGATGGTCTACACAAATAATGGCATCTGCGTGATTTGCCTTGTGGGGAACAGCTGTTGTTACAGGATGTCTTGAACGTGGCCAGCCGTGAAGCTCAGTTTCTGTCCAGCAGTACTCTTGTTAATTGCATCATTATCAAACACTGCACACAATTGTTTATGTATGTTCAACACAGTTTCTTTTTCTACAACCAAGAATTTAATTACAGCACATTCCTTGTAAATCATGTGTTGATACCATTTTGGTGTTTCACTACAGCTCTGTCATCTGTTGGAATTGTTTGAAACTTCACACACAAGCAGAAAAAACATAGAATTTGAAGCACCTAAAGGGACGTTCCCCATATATATTAACAGCTTGGGAAAAGAAAAAGAAAAAAAAAAGACTTTATTTATTGAAGAAACTCATAAAAATAAGAAATACAAAATTTTGTAAATTATCTTCTTGTATGTAACTAAGAATTTTTCCCCTTACAGATTGCGAGCTCTTTTCAAAGGTCTGCTTCCGAGACTTCTGCGAAGAGGTGTTGGAAGTGCCCTAATGGTGGCTGCTTATGACTACACGTATCGGTACCTTACCAATGGATTCTCAGAGTAGTTCTGTTGGTGATATAATCACAGTTTTTGTCTAGTTTCTCTAGTCCTGTCAGCAATGGAGTGTGTGCATCAACAGAATTGCATGGGAGCATACGGGTCTTTTTCCTGGGATTTTAAACACTAGTTTTATAGAACATTCCATATGGCAGGAGCCATTAAGCTGAGCAAGTGATGTGGTAACAGATTGTGAAATTTATCTGTGCCTTGATCACTGTTAACGCTTTGGGAGCTGAATGAAAATATTGGCGATTGCTTTGTGGATTTTTTTTAAACACTGAAAAGATTTTAACATTTCCTACAATGTGTGAAGAATATCATTGGTGCTAACTCATGTTTGTGTGCAAAGTCTTCCAAGGTAACGGAGTTGTAACCGTCTTGGCCATTTGGTAGTTTTGAGTGTAGAAATGTATTTCAAATGTTCAGATATGCTATTTTTGTATGTGAAATTTGATATGAAAATAACTTATGGATTCATGTTTTATATAAATTGTTTTTCTTTGTGCACTGTCAGTCTCGGTGTCACACTTATTGGACAGACTGATTTTTTGTTGTTGTTGGTTTAAGTGACTGACAGTCATGTCCACGAGCAGTCAACATGCTCAGTGACAGAAAACTTAACATTCTTCCCAGATCAGAAAAGGAGGAGGAGGTAAATGACTGAAGTGTTTATAGAAATACAGAAGTTGGTGACGGAAATTTTGATAGGCTAGTGCTGTACCAATAATTTGATGTCAAAAGGTGTTTGGTCAGCTACAAGCTGTTCCATTTCTCTTGACCACCCTGGATAACTTTTTGTCCAGAAGCAAAATAAAAAATGTATCAAGCAAATGTTGTTTAGCTACGAGGGGGCCATCGACCAGCAGTCAGCTTTCTTGTAACTAACAATGTAGGAAAAGATAGACTGCTACTTACCATAAAAATGACACGAAGTTGCAGACAGGCACAGTTAAAAGACTCTTACACAAAAGTTTTGGCCACAGCCTTCATCAGCAAAAGAGAAACATACACCATTCAGATGAGAATGGGGAGGAGATAATAGGACAGAGGGGTGGAAACTGTTGGGTGGAGGATGTGGGGACAGTGTGTCACCCTAGGTTGAGGCCAGGGTAATCACGGGAGCAGAAAATGTATCGTAATAACTCTGATCTGCACAGTTCAGAATAACTGGTGGTGGATGGGAGGTTCCAGATGGCTCAGGTAGTGAAGCAGCCATTGAAATCGAGCATGTTATTTTCAGCAGCATGTTGTTCCACCAGGTGGTCTAATTTGCTCTCAGCCACAGTTTGGTGATGGCCATTCATCCTGGTGGACAGCTGGTTGGTAGTCATACCGTATAAAAAGCTGTGCAATGATTGCAGCAGAGGTGGTAAATGACCTGGCTGCTTTCACAGGTGGCAGGGCCTCTGATGCGGTAGGGTAAATCTGTGACAGGAATGGTGTAGAAAGGGTTTGGAGGGGGGGATTTGGGCAGGTCTGGCACCTGGATCTTCCACAGGGACATGATCCTTGTTTGTGGTAAGGAGTTGGAATTGGGAGTGACTTAGTGATGAACTAGGATGCTTGGAGGTTGGGTGGGCCATTGAACACCACTTTAGGAGGGGTGGGAAGGATCTTTGGTAGAATGTTTCTCATTTCAGGGTGAAGGATGTGGTTCAGTTGTTCCAGTGTGTTGTGTTACTGGGTGATGAAGGGGGCACTCCTTTGGATCTGATTCTTGGGGATGGTGGGAGGATTGGGGGTGTGAGGGGAAATGGCCCGGGAGATCTGTTCGAGGACTGGGTCTGGGGCATAGTGTCTGTCTGTGAAGCCCTTGGCGGGATGGGGAAGGCGTATCTGCAGTGGTGAGAACTCCCTGTTCTGTATGCTGAGGGTCTCACTCTGCCAGAGTTGGTGGTGTGCTTGCTAATGTGTGTGAATGGCGTGTGTTTCTCTTTTGCTGATGAAGGCTGCAGTCAAAAGCTTTGTGTAAGTGTCTTTTAATTGTGCTTGTCTGCAACTTCACATGTCGTCTAGACGGTAAATAGCAGTCTGTCTTTTCCTGCATACCTGGAGTTTCTTGTAACTTTGTTAATTATGAAGATATGGACAACATTAAGTCTTTTTTAAATAGCTGCATATATTTTCTATTTGATAATTCACTTCCTCTCCTCAAGACATGCTCTGAAACATATCACAGTGTAAAATTCACTTAAACGTGGTGTTATTTGAACGTAATGGAAAATTAACTTTGACTCTCAAGTACTGGCATACACCGCAGGTACGCGGGGTAACTTAACTCGTCCACTTGCTGGAGCTGACAGTAAGCAAATTGGAAAAAAAAAAAAAAAAAAAAAAAAAGATGCACCCTGATCATCCAGTCAACCATCTTTAGTTAAGAAGTGAGTGTACAGTGTTCACTAATGAAGAGAAAGTAGAAACACTACTCATCTATGGAGAATGTAAGTTAGCAGAACAGTAAGTAGAATAATGACTATGAAGTTTTTCATGACAGAGTCCATGCATAAAAATTTCTCAGTTCACTTGTTGTGTCAAATTCGGATAAAATTCTAAGCTTTCCGTAATATCCTCCTAAAACTGACTGTCACGAACTGACAAGGTTCCCTCTTTTATACCCACAGAATGGCACCTGTTTGGCTGTATTATGTCACGATGGTGCGTACAGAGGTGGTGCCCTCTATGTCCGTCAATTTTGTTTGTGCTCTCTATCTAGCAGCAGCATCCATCTCTTCAGGTGATGAATTGCGAGAAGTTTTTTTCCTTGTCAAGTGCACATTTCCGTACATTGCTAAATGCATAGCTGGTGTCTCTTTTGAAGTTGTTTTCACAAAGTCTAATTTCAACTACTTCTCTGATCACGAGTCCCAGCTTGTTAAATACGTACAAGATATTGTTTGAATATAATAGAGGGAAACATTCCACGTGGGAAAAATATATCTAAAAACAAAGATGATGTGACTTACCGAACGAAAGTGCTGGCAGGTCGATAGACACACAAACAAACACAAACAACGTGTGTATGTTTGTGTTTGTTTGTGTGTCTATCGACCTGCCAGCACTTTCGTTCGGTAAGTCACATCATCTTTGTTTTTAGTTACAAGATATTGTTTGAACATATGAGAATAATTGCTCACAAATCAAACTATTGGGACCCTATGATTGGAGAAGCAGTTGAAACTAGACTTTGTGAAAACAACTTCAATAGAGACACCGGTTATGTCCTTAGCAATGCATGGAAGCTTGCACTTGATAAAGAAAAAACCACCTGATGCGATGGGTATTACTGCAAGCTAGGTATAGAGTGCGAGCAAAATCTACAGATGTAGAGGGGCGCCACCTCTGCATGTGCCATCGTCGTGTAATCCGGCCAATCAGATGTTCTTCTGTGGGTGTAAAAGAGGGAATCTTGCTATTTCATGACAGCCAGCTTTAGTCACTGATGAAGGTGATAGAGGATACCATTGAAAGCTTGGAATTTTATCCAAGTTTGATGTGACTAATGAGCTGAGAAATTTTTATGTAGTAAGTGCTATAATTATTTCTTATTGACACTATATGTATTTAGGACAGCACTACAGCTTTCAAGTAATGTCTTGTGCACAGTACTAGCAGTCCTTGATTCAAAACTGCATCTTCATTACTTTTCTTCTGTTGTTGAAGGTGGGCATAACACTACTCAGGCAGAGGATTTCTCGCCTTGTGATGCTTCAGGAAAGAGGAAGTTTTGACATGAGGCAAAGCAGTCATCGTTAAACTCACACAGATGAATCCGCCAAAGTTACTCCACTACATTTGTAGTAATGTGATGTTTGTGTGAAAAATGTACTGTGATAGCAAGTGAATTCCCAAGTCAGAAATATAGGCTGCTACTTAGAAAAGACTTATTGCTGCTATTATCTTCATAACAAACATACCGTATTTACTCGAATGTAAGCCGCACTCGAATCTAAGCCGCACCTAAAAAATAAGACTCGAAATCAAGGAAAAAAAATTTACCCGAATCTAAGCCACTCCTGAAATTTGAGACTCGAAATTCAAGGTGAGAGAAAAGTTTTAGACCGCCCCTCCAAATCGAAACAAAGTTGGTCCATTGTAACGTGAAACACAATTGAGGTCGAATGGATGAAGATACAGCTACAATAGTTTGGTTCGAGTCGTAAGCTCAACAGTTAAGCTTTACCAAGTAGCCATTGCTGTGTGTCAGGCGCTCCGTCCGTATTTATACGGGTACCCTTCCTTTTTCACATGCTTCGTCTGGTTTGAATCGGTTGCTTATTTTGCTTTGATCTGATAAGTGCCGTTCTCTTTGTTATAGTTGTTTATGTCACTCTAAGCTGAAAATCCATTATTGTACTGTTTCATGCATTGTTTGTCGCATTCTGATAACGAGTGTTTACGGCCTGTCGTCGCTCGTGGCGTGGCTTGCTTAGTGCGCACTACCGCCGCTTACAATAAAAAAAAAGAGGGAAATTATCTCATTAGCGAAACAATGGCAAGAGACTGCTTTTTGTTGTTACTTACACTGCCGCTTTTTTTGATAATGACCAACAAGAACCAAATAATAGCTGCGTATAATAGAAGATGTTCTGAACGAGAGTTTAGCGAAAATTTTTCTCCATTAGAAAATCTTTGCAGACGCCTCTTTAGTACATTACAGTCTGCACAGAAATTAGAGTCATCTTAGATTTAAAAATTTAGGCAGTTGCCGTGCTTCATTTCTGTCTGTATCACTATACAGCATAAGAATAATACGAATATAAACATGACATGATATGTATATTCTTCCGCGTCTTCTCGGTCTAGTTTCGTAGTTTATTAGGCAGACAGGATTTAAATGAGATAGCAGCAAACACGAAAGAATACCTGACATAATGTTTACATTGTTCTACCTGTTCTTTTAATTTATTTACTGACGCAGAGGTTTTGGCGCCAGTATTTATCTTTGTGCCTGCAAAGCATACCTGTGTTGCGCTACATATATTTGACGGCAGAAGTTAGTTGTGGCGACACCTACTAACATTTTTCAGAACGTCCGCTTACTTTGCACTCGATTCTAAGCCGCAGGTGGTTTTTTGGATTACAAAAACCGGAAAAAAAGTGCGGCTTAGATTCGAGTAAATACGGTAGTTACCAGAAAGGCAGTAATGCTGGTTAATGTCTACTCATATAGAATATTAATTGCATGATACTTTTTTTTTTTTTTTAATTTTGCTTCTGGGCAAAAGTTATTTGTGGTGATGAAGATAAATAGGACATCCTACACACCAAGGTAGAAACAACAAAGTCACTGATACCTAAGTGTGGAAGGGGGCAGTGTTATTGGTTCACCATTGCAGTGCACATGTGGTACCAGCTGTGCGGTTCTGTACTGGATACAGTTACACATTCTGTACTCTTGCACACTGTTGAATTTGGTAACAGAATAGGCCAACCACTTTTCTGACTGGTTCACACATTCGGCAGTGTAAAATTACCATGTTACAAAGAGAAACACAGGACATAATGAAAACAAACTACAGTTACATTGCTGTCCTCACCTCCAATTGAATCACTTGCTTATTGTAATTTTCAGATAAGAATGTTGTCTATTTCTAGAGTTTTAAACATTGTTTTCACGTGGGTTGAACAAAGGCTTCCATCCAGTACCCATATTGACAGGTTTCACATTTTAACTATGCAAGACTTAATGTTAACAGGTTCCCAACAAATCCTGTCAGGACATTTCTATTAGCAATGGAGGAAACATAATTACGGAGAAGTGAGTATGAGATTTGTGGATGAAGAAGAAATAGCCTGAGTGACATGCTGGAGGAGCAAGTGTGAATGACACAATAATTCAAATATGCTATCATGATAAACAAAGTTATCAGTGTTTCTCAATTTTCAGTTCTGGAAAGACTACAGGGTCATCTTCTTGTCCTTGCTCATCCCATATTAGATAAAATGTTACCAGAGTATGCTGGCTTATTATTGGCACTATATTTGTGTTTGAAGGATGACCACATATGTAATTCCAGGGTGGCGATTCTCCTGGAAAACCCAGAATTCTCAAGGAATTGCATTTTATCTGGAAAAATCAGGGAATTTCGTAAAATCTCTGGGAATGCTGTGTTTTAACCTAGCGTTGAGATTCAGTCTTACTCAGTTTTATAAACCACAAATTTTAAAATACTTAATGTTTCAAAGTGTGGTAACTGTATGGATATTATTCCTTATAAATTATCAATGTTTACAACTGTGGTTAAAATACAGTTCATGCTTGGTATATAGCTCAAGTGAGAGGAAAGAAAAGTCAGTATTGTTGTATACTTCCCCCCTCCCCCTCCCACTCACCAGTAATTTATCAGGAGCTTCTTGCCACCCTTCCTCCTGAAACCAGGAATTATCAGCTCCCCCCCCCCCCCCCTCTTCTCTCTCTCTCTCTCTCTCTCTCTCTCTCTCTCTCTCTCTCTCTCTCTCTCTCTCTCTCTCTCTCTTCCAAGTTTGAGTAGCCACCTTGAACTCTCTTTTATGATATACACATTGCTGTAACCACCCACATGGAATAACTTTACATGTAATGTAGAGGTAGCAGTGCTCCTTCCTTCCAGGGCTAACAAGGAGAGGTGGTATAGGTTTTGATCTCAGGTATCACATGCTGTAGCCATACAACCTAGTGGACCCTCGTTTTCGAATAATCGATGGAAAAAAAGTTTTGGAATTTTACATGACACTCAGTAGTGTTAAGAGAAAAATTTTGTAGACAGGATTGCTTGATGTAATGGAAAGGGTAAGGCCTTATCGAGCTGAATATTGTGAGTTCGAATCTCATTAGGTATTTTAAATTTTTTTTAAAATCTTTGTCTAAATGACTTACATCATTATTTTTATTTAATTAATTGGTTTAAATGTTTTTTATTTATATTTCTTCACAGTTTTTTTTTATATCATTCCTTTTCCACTCGGAATTTTTTTGAATGTGAATTTAATCATACTTATCTACTATATATTTAAAAATGCTGATCTATTGGTTAAAAATCAAAAGACGAAACAATCTATCTATATTGACTGTGCAATGGTGTCAAAATTGTATTTTTTGCCCGAAGATGTGTCTGTAATTGTTGTACAAGCATTTAAAACATAGCCTAAATTCCTATTGTGTTATGGAAAAATAAACACAGTTGTTGTTGTTGTTGTTGTTGTTGTTGTTGTGGTCTTCAGTCCTGAGACTGGTTTGATGCAGCTCTCCATGCTACTCTATCCTGTGCAAGCTTCTTCATCTCCCAGTACCTACTGCAACCTACATCCTTCTGAATCTGCTTAGTGTATTCATCTCTTGGTCTCCCCCTACGATTTTTACCCTCCACGCTGCCCTCCAATACTAAATTAGTGATCCCTTGATGCCTCAGAACATGTCCTACCAACCGATCCCTTCTTCTGGTCAAGTTGTGCCACAAGCTCCTCTTCTCCCCAATTCTATTCAATACCTCCTCATTAGTTATGTGATCTACCCATCTAATCTTCAGCATTCTTCTGTAGCACCACATTTCGAAAGCTTCTATTCTCTTCCTGTCCAAACTATTTACCATCCATGTTTCACTTCCATACATGGCTACACTCCATACAAATACTTTCAGAAATGACTTCCTGACACTTAAATCTATACTCGATGTTAACAAATTTCTCTTCTGCAGAAACGCTTTCCTTGCCATTGCCAGTCTACATTTTATATCCTCTCTACTTTGACCATCATCAGTTATTTTGCTCCCCAAATAGCAAAACTCCTTTACTACTTTAAGTGTCTCATTTCCTAATCTAATATCCTCAACATCACCCGACTTAATTCGACTACATTCCATTATCCTCGTTTTGCTTTTGTTGATGTTCATCTTATATCCTCCCTTCAAGACACCATCCATTCCGTTCAACTGCTCTTCCAAGTCCTTTGCTGTCTCTGACAGAATTACAATGTCATCGGTGAACCTCAAAGTTTTTATTTCTTCTCCATGGATTTTAATACCTACTCTGAATTTTTCTTTTGTTTCCTTTACTGCTTGCTCAGTATACAGATTGAATAACATCGGGGAGAGGCTACAACCCTGTCTCACTCCCTTCCCAACCACTGCTTCCCTTTCATGTCCCTCGACTCTTATAACTGCCATCTGGTTTCTGTACAAATTGTAAATAGCCTTTCGCTCCCTGTATTTTACCCCTGCCACCTTTAGAATTTGAAAGAGAGTATTCCAGTCAACATTGTCAAAAGCTTTCTCTAAGTCTACAAATGCTAGAAACGTAGGTTTGCCTTTCCTTAATCTTTCTTCTAAGATAAATCGTAAGGTCAGTATTGCCTCACGTGTTCCAGTATTTCTATGGAATCCAAACTGATCTTCCCCGAGGTCGGCTTGTAATAGTTTTTCCATTCGTCTGTAAAGAATTCGTGTTAGTATTTTGCAGCTGTGGCTTATTAAACTGATTGTTCGGTAATTCTCACATCTGTCAACACCTGCTTTCTTTGGGATTGGAATTATTATATTCTTCTTGAGGTCTGAGGGTATTTCGCCTGTTTCATACATCTTGCTCACCAGATGGTAGAGTTTTGTCAGGACTGGCTCTCCCAAGGCCGCCAGTAGTTCCAATGGAATGTTGTCTACTCCGGGGGCCTTGCTTCGACTCAGGTCTTTCAGTGCTCTGTCAAACTCTTCACGCAGTATCGTATCTCCCATTTCATCTTCATCTACATCCTCTTCCATTTCCATAATATTGTCGTCAAGTACATCGCCCTTGTATAGACCCTCTATATACTCCTTCCACCTTTCTGCTTTCCCTTCTTTGCTTAGAACTGGGTTTCCATCTGAGCTCTTGATGTTCATACAAGTGGTTCTCTTATCTCCAAAGGTCTCTTTAATTTTCCTGTAGGCAGTATCTATCTTACCCCTAGTAAGATAAGCCTCTACAGCCTTACATTTGTCCTCTAGCCATCCCTGCTTAGCCATTTTGCACTTCCTGTCAATCTCATTTTTGAGACGTTTGTATTCCTTTTTGCCTGCTTCATTTACTGCATTTTTATATTTTCTCCTTTCATCAATTAAATTCAATATTTCTTCTGTTACCCAAGAATTTCTACTAGCCCTCGTCTTTTTACCTACTTGATCCTCTGCTGCCTTCACTACTTCATCCCTCAAAGCTACCCATTCTTCTTCTACTGTTATTTCTTTCCCCCATTCCTGTCAATTGTTCCCTTATGCTCTCCCTGAAACTCTGTACAACCTCTGGTTCTTTCAGTTTATCCAGGTCCCATCTCCTTAAATTCCCACCTTTTTGCAGTTTCTTCAGTTTTAATCTACAGGTCATAACCAATAGATTGTGGTCAGAGTCCACATCTGCCCCTGGAAATGTCTTACAATTTAAAACCTGGTTCCTAAATCTCTGTCTTACCATTATATAATCTATCTGATACCTTTTAGTATCTCCAGGGTTCTTCCATGTATACAACCTTCTTTCATTATTCTTGAACCAAGTGTTAGCTATGATTAAGTTACGATCTGTGCAAAATTCTCCCAGGCTGCTTCCTCTTTCATTTCTTAGCCCTAATCCATATTCTCCTACTACGTTTCCTTCTCTCCCTTTTCCTGCTGTTGAATTCCAGTCACCCATGACTATTAAATTTTCGTCTCCCTTCACTATCTGAATAATTTCTTTTATTTCATCATACATTTCTTCAATTTCTTCGTCATCTGCAGAGCTAGTTGGCATATAAACTTGTACTACTGTAGTAGGTGTGGGCTTCGTATCTATCTTGGCCACAATAATGCGTTCACTAAGCTGTTTGTAGTAGCTTACCCGCGTTCCTGTTTTCCTATTCATTATTAAACCTACTCCTGCATTACCCCTATTTGACTTTGTGTTTATAACCCTGTAGTCACCTGACCAGAAGTCTTGTTCCTCCTGCCACCGAACTTCACTAATTCCCACTATGTCTAACTTTACCCTATCCATTTCCCTTTTCAAATTTTCTAACCTACCTGCCCGATTAAGGGACCTGACATTCCACGCCAGTTTTCTTTCTCCTGATAACGACATCCTCTTGAGTAGTCCCCGCCCGGAGATCCGAATGGGGGACTATTTTACCTCCGGAATATTTTACCCAAGAGGATGCCATCATCATTTAATCATACAGTAAAGCTGCATGCCCTCGGGAAAAATTGCAGCCGTAGTTTCCCCTTGCTTTCAGCCGTTCGCAGTACCAGCACAGCAAGGCCGTTTTGGTTATTGTTACAAGGCCAGATCAGTCAGTCATCCAGACTGAAGATTTAAATGAAAGAAGGGATTATAAATAAAACGAAATTCAAGCAAAATGAGGAATAGAAATAATGGATGCAATAACATGGACAAAAGAAAAGGATGATAAAACAAAACGAATCAAGTTGAAATTAATACTTAAAATTAATTAAAATCACACGAACAAAGATTTCAAGTGGAAAAAGAATTATAGGGAGAAAAATGAGAGCAAATGAAGGAGTTCAAATGATGATTAAAATGATGTGACAAAGGAATAGAAATAAAAATTGCATTTGAACCAATTAGTTGAATAAAAATAATTTTCAAAATTACATTGATAGAAATTTAAAAAGAAAAGAAAATCAAAGTACCTTACAAGAATCGAACCCACGACCGTACGCACATCAGTGTCTTACCTTATCCATCACATCAATGTCTTACCCTATCCATTACACACACACACACACACACACACACACACACACACACACACACACACACACACACCACCCCCCATAACTTGTAAATGAAGGGCCACCAGAGTGAATGGCTACAAGGTGGTATAGCTGGGATCTTAACCTACGTCACTGTGTAGATGGTTTCAAAAAGATGACCCCACCGCTACCTCTCCTTGTACGTGGGATGACAGACAGACAGGAAAAATGCATGAAAGGGTTCTTTGTCACACAGCTCACCTTGTGCTGTTTAACAGGGGCTCTTTTATGATGACACAAGCTATAACAGCTGCAATGCTGAGTCGCATTATTACAACCAGCTGCTGGCAGCCAGAGCAACCACTGTTCACAGCCAGGAGTTGTAAATGTCTCTGTGTCAGTCGGCTGCCAATAGCTCTCTGAGGCTACTTGAAGCTCGCTCTGCCCCTGGAAATGTCTTACAATTTAAAACCTCGTTCCTAAATCTCTGTCTTACCATGGCATGAAGGGATCAGAAATTTTGCATTGGAGGGCAGCATGGAGGGTAAAAATCGTAGAGAGAGACCAAGAGATGAATACACTAAGCAGATTCAGAAGGATGTAGGTTGCAGTAAGTACTGGGAGATGAAGAAGCTTGCACAGGATAGAGTAGCATGGAGAGCTGCATCAAACCAGTCTCAAGACTGAAGACAACAACAACAACAACAACATATCTGCAGAAGAGAGGCTCACTGTAACACTCTGATTCCTTGCTACAGGAGAGAGTTGCTGTAGCTTACAGTACAGCACTCGAATACCACAGTGCACATTAACGAAAATAATACCTGAAACATGTGCAGCAATTTATAAAAGAACTAGAGGACCAATGTCTGAAGGTAAATAAATGTTCAATACACTTTATGTGCATTAAGAACTATTTTTATTTTACAAACAAATCAATTACATTTTTTGTCCGAAAACCGTATCTCACAGCTAATGACCTCTACAATATTTTTATAGCACTCCAATCGTCTTAAACTATTTTTGTATTCACGGTGCCTCATATTGTGAAGCGCCTCGTCAACTTCATACATCTTGATGAATTTTGTAGTTGATAGTACACACCAATTGCATTTACTGGCCATGTTTATAAACACACTACAGATGACAGAATGCCGCAGCAATGCTAGCGCTCCACTTGGTAGCACGTCACATTGAATTGAACAGAAGACAAGCGACTTTTATGATCAAATCTACAGTGAGGCCCTAGACTCAATCAGATTTATTTGACAACAGACAAGATTTGACAAATTGCCCTATTACACCATCAAACCTCTTTGACATAAATATTTGACATATCAGCTTTGTAATACTGGACTTAGGTGTTACACATTTAAGGCTTCCCAGATGAGAAATGTTCAACTTTGGGATATTGTCATTAAGATACTAGTGTTCCATAATCATCTCATTTGAAATTCTGTAGTAGGCTTTGTTTGCTACAGCTCACCAACATTTCATTATATTTAAGGTTCCCTTTCAATTCCTTATTAAAAGTTTGTGTAAAAGCCGTTCACTCGAAAAAAAGAAGAGTTCAAATGCTGAATTTTGTCTTTCAAAATTGCTTAACTGAAGACAAACAGCCCCAAAGTTTAACTGTTGTACACATGCTAAAGTGCAGGTGTGAAACTGACATCAATTCAGGACATTGGGCACTATGGGATGCTATTCTATTCAGAATGAAAGATATGGGTGATATGGCCCCTTTTTATAACAGTACTAAGAACTACTGTTGCCAACACAATGCCCCCAGGCACTTGGCATTCATTTGCTGAGTACTGGCTTGGCGACCCTGGGGTTCCTGAGGTGGGGACTGGTTAGCACCGCCCAGTTCCCTGTCACCGTAAGCTCTGGGCATGCTTCAGCGACCACCGCATGGCGCGGCGGTGGAATGTTGTGTGTCTCAGGGAATGGGGATCTTGGCTTGACCGCCCAGACTGCGAGGATGAAATAAACCTCTATAAAAAAAAACCTCAATCTCAAGGTGTGCTGCGCGCTGATGAGATGCGTGGCTGTTGAGGTGGAACAGTCGTTAGCGAGCAACCTCTGGGCAACCTGCCACACCTCAGCTTTTTAAGGCTTACCTAGGCATGTGGGGCTCTTTTCTAGGTGGACTTCTAGTTCCCTAGCTGGTCGTGGGACCGAGATAGAACCTTCAAAATCGTCTTTACCTCCTCCCAGCAGAAAGGGTGGGTCACTAGGTAGGTATTAACACCCAATCCAATAAGAGGGCTTGTGTAGCCAGTCCTCCTGATTCAGTCAATAGTAACAGAACACATGCTGAGGAGAGTTTCCACCATTTTGTATACAGAAAGGCTTAGAAGGCATTGCTGACACCTTGAAAACTGTTAAGTGCTTGTGAAATGGGACCTTGTTGATTCAGACATCTAGCTTCCAACAAGTCAAGAACCTTCAGAAAGTACAATGCCTTGGTGAATTTGCGATAGAAACTGAATTTCCCAACACCTTGAACTACAGAGCAAAGGTGTTGTGAATTGCAGGGATCTCGTTGACATTCGCCAAGAAGAACTGAAAGCTGAATGGTCCCGGGAAGGTATTGTCGATATGCAACACTTTATGAAACGGGAGGATGGCGCCCTCGTGAAGTTAGACTCGTTTATCCCTACTTTTAACAGCACCAACTACTGGAGCGTCTGAACGCAGGTTTCCTACTTCTCAGTGTATGGCCTTATTACCCCGATCCAATGCGGTGTTTTAAATGCCAGCGCTTTCGGCACACTACTCACGGCTGTCGAGGGGACGCCACTTGCGGGAAATGTGGTAAAGCCGCCCATGAGGGAGTTGGTTGCTCCTCTCCTCCCAAGTGTGTCAACTGCTCTGGGGATCATCCTGTGTGGAGCAGCGACTGCAGAGTTTTCCTTGCGGAATAGAAGATACAGGAGATTAAAACCACAAAGCGCATTCCGTATGGTGAAGCGAAAAAGCTATATAAGTCCGTGCAGCCACCCACGTTCACTGCCTCCTTTTCTTCCGTTCTGAAACAGCCGGTCCTGAAAACTGATGCCGCTATACAAATGGAGGTTGCTGCTGTCAGCACAAGCACCTGCGTGTGTCCCTGCACTTGTGCTGCTGTAGTTGTGACTAAGCCTGTCCTTCCCCTGAGAACTCCAGAAAAAGCTGTGGTTGCTGACACTGTGCAGCTCCCTGCCTCTCCAAAGGTTCCATTTAGTCCACTGTCAAATGCTACCATGCCCTCAACTGCAGTTGTGGCTGCAAAGTCTTCCCAGGGAAAAAAATTCAAGGCAAAACGTCCAACAACGGTGGAATGGTGCAGAAAAAAGCCCGACAATGTCGACATTGACCCCTCTGACATCTCAGTCGATTTTTCTTTAGAGGCTATGGAGCTTTATGTCAGATTGGGCCAACCATCTCGTTCCAAACCTGAGCCTCCACCCATTGTGGGCTCCCCTCCCCGTCAGAAAGTCAGGATGAAAGTACTATTCCCCGATAGATGGCTCCCATTATACAGTGGAACATGAATGGGTTCAGTACACACATGGAGGAACTGAAACTGATAGAGCAGCAGCGCCATCTGTGCTTGTGCTTGCAGGAAACACATTTCAAAGCACCTGATGCCCCTGCACTACAGGGCTATACCCTATATCGCAAGGATGATATGACCGGGCGAAGAGCCAGAGGAGGGGTTGCTGTGTTTGTCAATAATATGCACCACTCCTCTGCTCTTCCCCTGGATGCCGACCTGCAAGCAGTTGCAGCTGAAATTTCTGCACGTCAGTGGCTTACAGTTGGTTCTCTTTATTTACCTCCACTGGATGCAATAGACTCTGAGTCTTTCACAGACCTTATCACACAACTCCCCCAACCATTTCTCCTCCTGGGAGACTTCAATGCCCACTGTGTCTTGTGGGGCTCAACATCTACTTGCCATCGGGGTCGAGTTTTGGAGAGCCTCCTGACATCTCGCGAGCTGTGCCTCCTAAACACTGGTAGTACGACTCATTTCTACGGCGCTACTGGGTCATTCTCAGCCATCGACCCATGTCTCTGCTCTCCAGCACTCGCCAACTCTGTTCACTGGGAGGTCATTGACGACCTTCATTCCAGCAACCATTTCCCGATCCTCCAGCTACTCGATGGTGTGTTGCTGGAACAGAAGCCACCGACACGGATGATTGGCAGCACTAACTGGACGCTGTTCGGCCAGTTGGCTGTGTTTGAACACCGTGACAGCGTCCAGAATGGGTGGATCACATCATGCCTGTGATCCATCACACTGCCGATCTATCCATACCGACGTCTTTCGGCCCTCTTCAGAGGCGACCTGTCCCTTGGTGGACAGAAGAGTGCCATTTAACCATCCGGGACAGGCATGCAGCTCCTCGACAGTTTAAACACCGCCCGACAGCGGACAATCTCTCAACCTTTTGAATCGCGAGAGCCAAGGCTCGCCCTTTCATTAAAGAGAGCAAAAAGTGATCGTGGCATGAGTTCCTGAACTCAATCAATCATTCCACTTGTTCCTCAAAAGTATGGGAAGCCATCCGGAGAATTTCTGGTAAACACATCCGTTTACCAATAGCTTCAGTGTTGAACCAGGGGTGCCTCCAAACAACACCTAGAAACATTGCTCAGACGCTGGCTGAGCATTTAGCACAAAGTACTGCCAATGCAAGCCAGGATCCAGCATTTCGTCACTACCGTGTGACTGTTGAGAGGGAAAAGTAGGACTTTAGGTCAAACAGTTCTGAGGCCTACAACTCCCCTTTCTCGATGTGGGAGCTCGAATCGGCACAGACTGAGACTTCTGACACTGCACCTGGTCACGACCACATCGGGTACTTCATGCTTGGACATGTGCCAGCGGCACCAAAGGAAATCCTCCTCGAATGTTTTAATCTAATATGGCAGACAGGTGTCTTCCCCAACTCGTGGAGGGAGGCAATTCTAATCCCTCTCCTCAAACCAGGAAAGGACCGCACACGTCTCAGTATTAATCGGGGTAATGCCTTGTCGAGCTGTGTAGGAAAGACCCTGGAACTGATGGTTAACTGTCGTATTGTCTGGCTTTCAGAGACCAGGATACTCCTTAGCCGCTCTCAGTGTGAATTCCAAAAGTTTCGGTCCATGGTCGACAACCTGACCCTCCTAGGAGTGGCTGTTCAGCAGGCTTTCCTCCGTCAGCATATCTGTGTCAGTATATTCTTTGGTATCAGTAAGGTGTACGAAACTACTTGGAGACACAATATTCGTGCACAACTGCATCAATGGGGCTTTCGTGGCCACCTCCCCATTTTCATTCAGTCTTTCCTGTCTCAGTGGTTTTTTCGGACCTGAGTTGGTCACACACTGTCTGATCAATTTGAGCAGGAGAATAGTGTCCCCCGGGACAGTGTTTTAAGTGCTACCCTCTTTGCCATCACTATCAACAGTATAACATCTACGGTAAGGAGTCCAGTACAGTGCTCCTTATTTGTGGACGACTTTGCTGTTTCCTGTTCCTCCTCCAGTGTTGAAACGGTGAGCCGTCAGTTACAACTTACAGTGCGGTGGTTAGAGGAGTGGGCAGCAAAGATGGGTTTTCAGTTTTCTGCCAATAATTGTGTGTGTGTGTGTGTGTGTGTGTGTGTGTGTGTGTGTGTGTGTGTGTGTGTGTGTGTGTTCATTTTAATCGTTCTCGTCGTCCTTTTAGTTTGCCTCCCTTGCATATAGGGGACGGACACTATCCTACATTTCAGAGACACGGTGTGGTTTCTGGGTCTTATTTTTGACTCCAGATTGTCATGGTTGCCACACCTGCGAGACTTGAAAGCCAGAACCCTGAAGGTACTGAACATCCTTACGTGCCTTAGCCACAGGTCTTGGGGAGCAGACAGGGCATGTCTTCTCCAGTTTTATTGGGCTTTTCTGCGTTCGCAGCTGGATTACAGGTGCACGGTGTATGGGTCGGCGAGGCCCTCTTATTTGCGGATCCTTGATGCTGTCCACAGTGCGGGTATTTGACTGGCCACGGGCGCTTCTCGGACTAGTCCCGTACCCAGCCTCTGTGCTGAGGTGGGAGAACCGCCACTTACCATCCGGCGGCAACTCCTCTTGGTGCGCCAGGCTTGTAAGTTTCTTGCAGCTCCAACCTCACCTGCTCATCATATTGTTGCTCATCTGCCTCTGGAGTGCCTTTTTTCATACTGTCCACAAGCCACGATGCCGTTAGGGACCCATGTGCAACGTATGCTGGAGTCCTTTGGTGTGGAGCCCGTACAGCCCCAAATCAAAGGTTTTAACCACCTGCCACCTGGTTACTGGAGAGGCGCAGAGTGATTTTAGATTTGGTCTGTTACAAGAGAGATTGCACTCCTGCCATCATGCTTAATGCAACATTTTCTGTCATTTTATCCGAGCACCAAGACTATGTAGCTGTCTTTACGGATGGATCAAAACAGGAGGATTCTGTTGGTTGCTCTGTTGTTTTTCCAGATCGTGTCTTCGATTTCCGACTGCCTCAAGCATTTACTGTCTTTTATGCAGAATTGTCTGCAATCTTGCGGGCACTGGAGCAGATGAGAGGCTCTTCCCGTCCTAAATTTTTTGTCTTTTTCCGATTCACTAAGTGCCCTTCACTCATTGCAACGTTTGTATCCAGCAGATAAAATAGTCCAGAACATCCAGGATGCCCTCCTCCAACTACAATGACGGGGGAAGGAAGTGATTTTGTGCTAGGTTCCGGGGCACATCGGCACTGCTGGGAATGAAAGGGCAGATCTCGCAGCCAAGGAGGCGTGTCTCGATCCGCAAGTATTTCAGTGTGCCATCCCCCTGCACGCACACACCTCACTATTGAGCTCACGAGTCATGCGTCGGTGGGAGGATGAGGGGTTGGAAATAACTGACAATAAGCTCCATGACCTGTCCCATCTCAGTCTGTTCTATGTCCTTCCATGAACCATTCTGCACACACCTGTTGCACTACTGAAACACTGTGTCTACATGAGCTGCAATTTCCCGGATGGATTCATACATTATCTCATACCAATAATGCGCCCTCTTTCAAACTCGCTGGTTTGACAGTATGGTTCGCGCATGCATATGCTAGGCATCCTGCATGCCCGCTCATCTGACACTGATATATTACCATCGGTTTATAGTGATAATGATAGTCGCATGCACATTTTACCGGTAGGTGGTGTTGCACTGTGATATTGATGTTGACCTCGAACCTGCAGGCCGACACAATTAAAATGCTACTCATTTCTGCATAGCATACTAATGTACACGTCCTGTAAATATGAACATCCTATCTCTAGTCGTTCAAGGTGGTGTGTTTTTTGTGATCAAGAGTGTATGTCCTTTGTTCCTATAGCCCCTCTGATTTACCTTCACTAGTCCCTGTACCTACCTCTGTGCCCCACCTCACACAAGCCGCGTACCCCCAAGTGGATCTGCCTTTTGTCTCCCCCAAATCCCTGCTGAATCACTCAGGCAGCACTATATCTGAAGGATTCTCTCTGGTAGCTTTTAATATCTAACAGTCTTCTTTTAATGCTGCTGCCTGCCGCTCGAGAGATCCTCTACGTGGTGAGTAGCAATTCTATCCTGTTTCATATCATTACCCTATGGATATAATTTTTTAACCTGTTGTAGAATCAAATACGTACTGCTTGTACCTCAATGTTTGTAACAAGTGAACTGATGTAATTAATCAACCATACATTGCTTTAACTTTTTAGTAAATGGAAATTTCACAAACTGAAGTCTTTCTAATTGAAATTTGCAAATTAAGGCACACTCATTCAGCTGATTTTTTGCTGTCATTTTGTTTTGAGAAATAAAAAAACTAGCAGTAGAAACCCAAGTTCACAAGCTCAGAGAGAAACATTTCCTGTCAGAAACAAAATGCAAAGAGAGTGCGTCTTATTTTGTTGAGTCACTTTATTTTCTGGATTGCTTTGTTTTTAAACTAATTTGTTGTAAAAGTCTGAAAAGAAACAGTGAAATTCAATGTAGTTCACTTTGCTGATACCATTTACAAACTCCTATTTTTGTCATCATCCCAGTTAGTTCTGTTATTAGCTCTGCCTTTTTAAACACGTTGTGTAAGTTCCATTTGTCTTACTATTTGCTTCTTGAGGATCTCAGTTCTTTGTGACATGTCAATATGAAAATGTACGTCACTTTAGGCGTTATTAACAGCAGATTTACATTGAAGTAACTACATTTTGAATACAGTTTAAAAAAATGAAATCAAACTGTCAAAAATATTTACCATCTGACATAAACTAGTTGTAGATTGATTGTATATAAACTGTTACGACAACGACGAATGAATCGTCACCAATGTGAATGACTGGTGTCCAATGCGAAATAAAAACATACAAATCTCTTCTTTCCACATACAGCAGGTTTGTCAGTGGAGTTGATAGGGAGCTGGCTGCATGGTCTGGGTCTACAATGGCCAAAATAATTAAAAGTTATTGGTAAAAAATAATACAGTATATTGCACTTAGCTGGTGGTACAGGAGTCTTCATAGTCTGGATGAATATAATTAAAAACAGAGAGCTATAGAGACATCACATAGGCCATACTTTAATTAAGCACCTTGTTAGAGGTTGTTTCCTATCAGCTGAAGGCTATCCTACTTTCCCACTTGATTTCCCGAGCAAGAGTGGATGAGCACTCGCTAGAGACTCTTTAGAAGCCGCGGAGCGGCACTATTTGTGACTCACGGGTCCAGTGATACTTGTACGGACTGTGGTCGATAACTGCAACCCCAACAAGTGTGGTATCGAATGTTGATACCCCATTCTTCCCCCGCAAATCTGCGAACGGCCGTTGAATATGGATTACGACCGCTTGGTTGAGGACCCCATGCTGATGTAGTTGAGGAGGTGGGGAGCCTGACTGCAGACGAGGCATGCCCACCCGCTCCTTGCCATTCGGACTGAGGGGAGACAGGAAATGCCAGTAAACCTACTCCAGGGTGCACGTCAACATGAGGTGTCTGCGCTTCTGCAACTATGGGAGAAACCAAAGGACCAATCTCCATCGCATCAGGGCACCCTACCGGCAACAAGGACTGGAAATTCAGAAGTGCAGACTGTTCTACGGTGGGGGACGCACTGAAACCGTAATTTCACTGTGCACTGTCACAGTTGAAGGCACGTGGTCCGTATGGTCATCAGGTTTACGCAGCAGTGCTGGTACTGTGGGCGACTCCAGTGCAAGACATGGTGTCCACGCTTGTGTGTCGTCGCATGGCAAAGGTGAAGCTACGGGCCCTGGCACCCTGGGGCGAGGAGAGCAAGGAAGAGGGCCCCGTGGGTCAGCCCCGTCGGTGCCGACACTGGAAACGTAGGGCATGCGGCAGAGACCCCACGACTGAAGAGGCGCATCTGATTCTGATGCCTGCACACTTCACCAGATGGACCTGATATGACAAACATAATGCAGCCAAGATGGCGAAGAATGCACCCTTTCCAGCCATCAGCGATTGCCACGGAAATGATGAAAATAGACAATATCATCCGGCAAGAATTTGTGGGTCTGCTGTGGCAAAGAAATGCCGTGCGGAGGATGCAACAAATTTATCAAAGTTCTGTGAGGACGCATATAGTATTAGGAACGGAAAGTTGGTTAAAACCGGAAGTGAACAGTAACGAAATCCTAGACACAGAATGGAATATATACCGCAAGGATAGGATAAACGCCAATGGTGGAGGAGTATTTATAGCAGTAAAGAATTCAATAATATCCAGTGAAGTTATTAGCGAATGCGAATGTGAAATAATCTGGGTTAAGTTAAGTATCAAAGGTGGGTCAGATATGATAGTCGGATGCTTCTATAGACCACCTGCATCAGCAACCGTAGTAGTTGAGCGCCTCAGAGAGAACCTGCAGAACGTCGTAAAGAAGTTTCGTGATCATACTATTGTAATAGGGGGAGACTTCAATCTACCAGGTATAGAATGGGATAGTCACACAATCAGAACTGGAGCCAGGGACAGAGACTCTTGTGACATTATCCTGACTGCCTTGTCCGAGAATTACTTCGAGCAGATAGTTAGAGAACCAACTCGTGAAGCTAACGTTTTAGACCTCATAGCAACAAATAGACCGGAACTTTTCGACTCCGTGAATGTAGAAGAGGGTATCAGTGATCATAAGTCAGTGGTTGCAACAATGACTACAAGTGTAATAAGAAATGCCAAGAAAGGAAGGAAAATATATTTGCTTAACAAGAGTGATAGGGCACAAATCGCAGAATATCTAAGTGACCACCATCAAACGTTCATTTCTGAGGAAGAGGATGTGGAACAAAAATGGAAAAAATTCAGAAACATCGTCCAGTACGCCTTAGATAAGTTCGTACCGACTAAGGTCCAAAGCGAGGGGAAAGATCCACCGTGGTATAACAATCATGTACGAAAGGTACTACGGAAACAAAGAAAGCTTCATCATAGGTTTAAGAGTAGTCGAATCATAGCTGATAAGGAAAAGCTGAACGAAGCGAAAAAGAGCATAAAGAGAGCAATGAGAGAAGCATTCAACGAATTCGAACATAAAACATTGGCAAACAATCTAAACAAGAACACTAAAAAGTTTTGGTCATATGTAAAATCGGTAAGCGGATCTAAATCCCCTATTCAGTCACTCGTTGACCACGATGGCACCGAAACAGAGGACGACCGAAGAAAGGCAGAAATACTGAATTCAGTGTTCCGAAACTGTTTCACTGCGGAAAATCGTAACACGGTCCCTGACTTCAGCCGTCGCACGGACGCCAAAATGGAAAATATTGAAATAAACGATATCGGAATTGAAAAACAACTGCTATCACTTAGTAGCGGAAAAGCATCCGGACCAGACGAGATACCCGTAAGATTCTACAGTGATTATGCTAAAGAACTTGCCCCCTTTCTATCAGAAATTTATCGTAGATCTCTGGAAGAACGTAAAGTACCTAGCGACTGGAAGAAAGCGCAGGTCGTTCCCATTTTCAAGAAGGGTCATAAATCAGATGCGAATAATTATAGGCCTATTTCGCTTACGTCAATCTGTTGTAGAATAATGGAACATGTTTTATGTTCTCGTATTATGACGTTCTTAGATAATACAAATCTCCTTCATCATAACCAACATGGATTCCGCAAACAGAGATCATGTGAAACTCAGCTCGCCCTATTTGTCCAAGAAATTCACAGTGCCGTAGACACTGGCGAGCAGATTGATGCCATATTCCTGGACTTCAGGAAGGCATTTGATACGGTTCCGCACTTACGTTTAGTGAAAAAAATACGAGCTTACGGAATATCGGACCAGGTTTGTGATTGGATTCAGGGTTTCCTAGAAGAAAGAACACAACATGTCATTCTTAACGGTTCAAAATCTGCAGATGTAGAGGTAATTTCGGGAGTACCGCAAGGAAGCGTGATAGGACCTTTATTGTTTACAATATACATAAATGACTTAGTTGACAACATCGGTAGCTCCGTGAGGCTATTTGCAGATGACACGGTTGTCTACAAGAAAGTAGCAACATCAGAAGACTCGTACGTACTCCAGGAAGACCTGCAGAGGATTAATGAATGGTGCGACAGCTGGCAGCTTTCCCTAAACGTAGATAAATGTAATATAATGCGCATACATAGGGGCAGAAATCCATTCCAGTACGATTATGCGATAGGTGGTAAATCATTGGAAGCGGTAACGACCGTAAAATACTCAGGAGTTACTATCCGGAGCGATCTGAAGTGGAATGATCACATAAAACAAATAGTGGGAAAAGCAGGCGCCAGGTTGAGATTCATAGGAAGAATTCTAAGAAAATGTGACTCATCGACGAAAGAAGTAGCTTACAAAACGCTTGTTCGTCCGATTCTTGAGTATTGCTCATCAGTATGGGACCCTTACCAGGTTGGATTAATAGAAGAGATAGACATGATCCAGCGAAAAGCAGCGCGATTCGTCATGGGGACATTTAGTCAGCGCGAGAGCGTTACGGAGATGCTGAACAAGCTCCAGTGGCGGACACTTCAAGAAAGGCGTTACGCAATACGGAGAGGTTTATTATCGAAATTACGAGAGAGCACATTCCGGGAAGAGATGGGCAACATATTACTACCGCCCACATATATCTCGCGTAATGATCACAACGAAAAGATCCGAGAAATTAGAGCAAATACGGAGACTTACAAGCAGTCGTTCTTCCCACGCACAATTCGTGAATGGAACAGGGAAGGGGGGATCAGATAGTGGTACAATAAGTACCCTCCGCCACACACCGTAAGGTGGCTCGCGGAGTATAGATGTAGATGTAGATGTAGACCATGCAACAACTCAGATGGCAAAGAACCGTCACGGGGCTACATTCGGTACGAAGATAAAAACATCAAAAGAGCGTCCTTGTGAAAATGAGAGGCGTGCAATTTAGACATTTACGACTTAAACATCCGAATGAATCTTTCAGCAGCTCCGTTAAACTGAGAAGAGAATGGTGCTGAAGTTAAATGCCAAATAGCATTAGATTCACAAAAGATTTCGAACTTTGCAGACACAAATTGAGGTCCATTGTCGGTGACAGTGACTTGTGGCAACCCTTCTATGCAAAATATAGAAGACAAAACTTTGATTGTAGCTGACGATGTCGTTGATGACCTGCGAACAACAAATGGAAAACCACTAAAAGAATCAAAAAGAATTAACCATCAGGTATACCAAAAAGGACCAGCGAAATCTAAATATAAATATTCCATGGCAAAGTTGCCTTAAGACAAGAGAAAATTTTCTACGGAAGTGCAGATCGGTTTTCTGCACACACAGAACTAAAAGAACAGATCTTGGTTATGTCAGCATCAATTCCAAACCAGGTACAGTGACGAAAAGCTAACTGTTATGTCCATACGATACCCCAATGACATTGGTGAAGAAGTCGTAGCACAGCTGACTGTGAAGAACGTGGAACAACAACATGAGACCGATCTACCTCCGTGTTGTGACCAACGAATAAATTTTTGAGCCACATGCAGAGCCATGGGCTTTGACGGGTGAAACAAAGACGTCAAAGGCTTATGGTTGGTGAGAACTGTAAACTTGCGACCATATAACAAGTCGCGGAATTTCTTCAGTCCAAAAATCAAAGTGAGAGCTTCCTTCTTGATCTGCGAGTAGTTATGCTGTGCAGAGGAGAGTAGCTACGATGCAAATGCGATCGGCAATCATGCAGACCAAATTTGTGAGCAAGAACAGTTCGGATCCCGAAATCTGAAGCGTCAACCATGAGGACAAGAGGTCTTGTAGGATCGAAGCATGTAAGACATGTAATAGATAACAATGCAGATTTAAACTTCTGAAAGGCACATTTGCATTCAGGTGAGCAAATGAACGGAATGTTCTTTCAATGTAGTCGATGTGATGTTGCTGCAAGAGATGATGCGTGAGGCAAAAACTTGTGATAAATATTGAGCTTTCCAAGGACGGATTAACTGTCTTGGGTGCTGGTAGCTCTGATAGTGCTCGTAAATGATCCGGACTTGGATGGATGCTTTGAGAGTTTATTATGTGTCCCAAGTAGGATAACTGTTCAGAAAAAAACTACACTTGTCTCTATTGAGTCTAAGTCCATTCTCACGTAGCAATTCAAATAAATGTCTCAAATTCTGCAAATGTTCATACTGCTTAGAACCAGAAACTACGATGTCAACTAGGTAATTAAACACCGAAGGAATAGGCGCACAGTCTGTAAGTACTGCTGAAATAGTGCTGGGGCAGAGGCACATCCGAACGGAAGTCTCAGAAGTTGTAGAGACCTAAATGGGTATTCATGCCAAGAATCTTCTGGGACTCTTCAGGAATCTGAAGATATGCATCTTGCAAATCGAACTTAGAAAAATATTTGCCTGGACACAATTTGTCAAACAAGTCTTCTGGATGTGGCAAAGGAACTGTTGCAACGACAAGTTGAGGATTGATGGTAGCTTTAAAATCAACGCACAATCCCAATTTTCCTGATGGTTTCGTTAAGCCCATAGTAATGCCGTCACTGGTTCAATCACTCTTTGGTCCTCAAGTTGATGCAGTGTTTTAGCAACTTCTTCGCAGAGCACGTTAGACACTGTGCAAGTGCAGAAAAATTTAGGCTGTGCATTATCCTGCAATTCAATATGTCCCTGAAAATTTTTTGCGCGAAAAAATGTCAGCAAAACCTTGACATAGTTCAGAAACACTGTTTGTGGGAACACTTTTAATAAGGCTAGTACGTCATTGCGCAAAGTTAAGGAGAATACATCAAATAAATGAAGACAAAAAATATTTAAAGAAGAGGGGGAACACAGTACATGAAAAGAAACTACTTGAGTTTGTCCACGGTATGTTACTGGCAAACTACATTGTCCTAATACAGGGATACTTTGACCACTGTAGGTATCTAATGTAACATTTCCAACGCAATGGAAGTGAACCAAGCAATTCGTGAGTTTTACGATTCATTAGTGAAACAGACACTCCAGTGACCAACCTGAAAGGAATCGTATGATTCTGAATGTTCAAGTTGACAAAAAGTTGGTTCTGCCGTCGGCAAAAAATGTCAGTCTGAGAAGCCAAATGTGGACAGGCAGATGGGGCATGGCGGGATGCCTTTCATCGGCATGCACTAGCCTTACAAGCAAAATTGTCACAATTGGGCAAAGGCACTGGTACTGGAGGCGAATTTACAACATTTATTTCCATTGCTTGTGCCTCGGTGTGATAGGAAGTCTTATATCGGGAACCGGTCTGGTGGGAGTTACTTTGTCTGGAAACGTGATACTGAGTGTCAGATTTTTGTCGTTTGAGGCACACTGCCTGGACATGTCCCTTCTTGTTGCAAAAATGGTACACGGCCTTGCAGTATGGACAATTCTGGTGTGAGTGCTTTGAATTACATTGCGGGCATGAGCCCAAAGCAGGTGGCTGCTGCCGGCACGTAACAGGTGTCTGTTTCCCGGAAGCGAATTGGGCAGGAGTGTGCCGAGCCAATATAGCAGCATGTATGTGTGATGCGCATGCAGCTGGCTTCCTAACTGACAGACAGCGGGAGGCAATTCGAAAGAATTTGCAGCAAAGTCCAAAGTGTCCTGTCTGTCCAAAATGGCCAACACTTGTTCTATAGCGGGGCTGGATAATTTAAGAATTTGCTCTCTAATGCACGCGTCCGACACATTTAGTGCAATAGTGTCCCTTACCATTATATCATATTATGATATTCCACAAGAACATGAAAATTCACAGTCGCGAGTGAGGCCTTGAAAAGTGGCTACCCACTCATGGTAATTCTGCTGAGTGGCACGTGTTGTGCAGAAAAATATGTACTGCTTAGCCACAATATTTTTTTTCCTTGTAATAATTGGTTAATGCCCGAACAAGTTCTTCAAAACTGTGCTGATCTTGAGAACTTCTTGGGAAGAGTTTGAGGGGAATTCTGTACGATGCCACTCCAACATGAGATTAAAGCGCATGCAGCTTTGTTTTACATTGGATGTTATATGCAGCAAGGTGGTGTGAAAACTGTGCGTGCCTCTCGTGCCAGATTTCCACACTGGCATCGAACACTCGAAACGGCGGGGCTGTGGCCTGCTGTATGGTTGGCTCCTGTGCAGCCGGTACGTGTGGCAGTGTGTGGTGTTGTCCTGGACGAGCTGTCCAAAGGCTTGCAGTAGGGCATTGGACAGCTGATTGTGTAATCGTAACAAGTCTGCCAGTACATCGTGTTCTTCCGGATTTGCCATCACAAATAAATCAAATAATTACAAATGGTAGTAGGAAAAATGTCTTTCACTCTTCAGTCACACAATGCAGAGAGGATGGATGGTGCAGCCGGGTATATAGTCTGTAAACACACACAAATAGAGATAGTGTAAACACAAACGAAATAAATGTCTCATCTCCAGTGTATCGTTGAATCAGCTCTGCTTTCACTGCTCTGCTCCCAAATAATGATGGAAGAAATGGACAAGAGATATACACTGTACATTGTTGACACTGTTAAATAACGATGAAATTTTTTTTACCCTCATCACCAATTGTTATGATGACAATGAATGAATCGTCGTCAATGTGAATGACTGGTGGCCATTGCTAAATAGAAACATACAAATCTCTTCTTTGCATATACAGCAGGTTTGTCAGTGAAGTCGATACGGAGCTGGCTGCATGGTCTGGGTCTACAATGACTAAAATAATTAGAAGGCGTTGGTAAAAAATAACATATTGTATTTAACTGGTGGTACAGGAGTCTTCATATTCATGATGAATATAATTACAAACAGAGAGCTATGGAGGCATCACATAGGCTATACTTTAACTAAGCGCCTTGTTAGAGGTTGCTTCCAATCAAGTGAAGGCTATCCTACGTTCCCACTTGACGTCCCAAGCAAGAGTGGATGAGCACTCGCTAGAGACTTGTTACAAGCCGCAGAGTGGCACTAGTCGTGACTCGCGGGTCCAGTGATAATCGTACAGCCTGCGGTCGATAACTGCAACCCCTAACAAGTGTGGTATCAAACGCTGATATCATGTAAACAGTAAATGAAACCTTACATTTTTTGTTGATGTATCCGCAAACAGTTAATTTTCTGTTTCAAAAGAATATACTCAGAACATCATCATCTGTCAGTACCCGTACATCAGGTTGTGAAATGTTTCAGTTCACAAAAATAAACCATGCATTCAAATATGAAGTACAGCTTACTCCTTCAGAAGCTATTGGTGCGACTGAGAAAAATTGCAAGGAATTTCACATTTTCTTGTATAACTGATTATATTTTCTGTGCTTCCTCTCTTTTGTTGACATAAAATACTATATAGAATTCTCTTGTGAAAATAATTGTCATAACTGAATGACTGAAAATCGACAACCAGAATTTTCAGTAACCTGTTGAGAGTACTACTCTAAATGATGTCATATCTCCAGAATGATGTCATATCTTTTGGTCAGTCCATCAAACAGGACTTTACAGGACATAGATACTTTCCTGTTTCATGGGAACAGCTGCACTGAGCTTAGACCATCGGATCTGTGGTCTAAGTTCCTCAGTAATGTCCTGTGAGCTGACTGGTGATATCATCAGACATAATTGCAGTGTCTGTGGAGTTGTGATATCATGCCTTTCACCCAGTCAATATGTAAGACTTTCCTCTCTGAGTTTCAGAAAAGGGTGCTTTGTTTATGTATACTACTTGATAGGAAGAAAATTTTAGGATAACAAGCAATGGTGCATTGGCACGAAAAATTTTTTGAGGTCTGCTCATTAAAATCCAAAACACTTAGAAGAAATGAGTGCACGCTGTACACAAGAAACGCCAGACAACTGAATATAGTGATAGATATAGAAAAAAGTGGGTTAACTGAAGTATTCGATACCTCTTCGCGAGTTCATAACCAAAGTAGGCTAAGTTGCAGATGAGTATGTCGTCAGATCCAGTATTTCATATTCAAATTCATCGGCTTCAACCAACTCTCAACAAAACTGCCATGTTCCAACCTAACTTAGGTTTTGGATTGCAGTACATACACCTGTCACTACAGCCTAATTTTCAGAAAGTAATATAGACACAAAAGAAATGTTGCCAGTGTACTATTCTCTTTGTGTTTGCATATGTATAACACATTGCATCATTATTAAATTACAGGAAAAAGACATGCAATATTGGTAAGCTCAGTTGGTTTAAAGAAAATCCATTCCAGAAAGAGACTAATAAGGTCCACCACATAAGTATTTCTCATGGACTTGTCACTTGTAACGTATATCTTCAGAAAAAGTTGCCCTCGAGAAGAAAAAACTTGTGTGATCTGAAAATAAAGTGGAAACCAAGCCCAAACTAACAGAAGCATAGACAAACATTGTGTAATTTGCATTCTCAAAAACATGTTGCAAGAATAGTTTGTCAGTTTTTCTTCAGATTTGGAGTGAATAACTGAAAAACTGTCGGTGCTGAATAAATTTCCAAAAGGTAGTGGCCTAGCAAAACAATTTACTCTGGCTTCCCACTTTTATTTTAATATGATATATTTCTTCCTGTGGTTGGCTATGTCTGTGACGTTAGTGATCAAAAACAAAAGAAATCTATATTAAATAACAGCATCATTCTTTATCTCTCATCATCTTTCTGAACATTCAGAGTTATAATTCAAAGTTTTATCATCATCTGAAGATGACTCCTCAGACATTTGGCCATGGAAAATAAAACTCATGCAACTAACCTTAACTGACACAAATTCCAAGGTGTAGTGAGGGAAAAAATTTCAAAAGATTTCACAATAAAATCCTGTCTTAAAGACAAGGTGATGCATTAAACCCTCCACTTTTCAATGTAATTCTCGATTATGTCATGAAGATTTGGCAAAAAGGAACCCCACTCCAAAAAAAATCTAAATTGGAACAGAACTCTCAATAAGAACATACTGCCAAGGGTTTGTGAATGAGATAGAGGTATTACTGTCAGATCAATTAAAAGAAGTATCTGTAATGTGTTTTAGTGAACATTGGCTAACTGATGAGATGTTAGCAATCACAAGTATACCGGGTTATGTTATGACATCTCATTTCTATAGAAAAATATCTACACATGGAGGAACATGTATATTTATGAAAGACAGTATCTCTCAGAAATTTAGGAAAAGAAGGCGATTTTGAAATCTCTGCTGTAGAACTAACCTCAATAAAGACGATCATCGTTTGCCTGTACAGAAGTCCAAACTCAAACATAAAAATATTCTTTAACCTACTTGAAGGTAGTCTTGACAGTATCAGGGATCTAAACAAAACAGTTAAAATATGTGGAGACTTTAACAAAGTTTCAAAAGATAGAGATCATCTTATGGCTATTTGTGCAACATACAACCTGCTCCCAATTATAAATTCCCCTACCAGAGTTACAAGTGTATCCAGATCCACTATTGATATGATACTGATAAACAATGATAGCCATGAATATGCAGTTAGAAACTTCAACATAGGCTTCAGTGACCACTGTGCACAGCTTCTTGAAATATCTTCAATGTCAAACTTAATTAAACAAACAGAAGAACCTTCAGCCATCAAAACATTGAATACTTTACGAATATTCTAAAGAAGGAAATACGGACTGAAATGAACAGATACGAAAACACAAATGAGAAGTTCAACATATTTATGGATATGTTTACACATTATTGTAACATGTCATTTCCAGCTAAAAATCAGAAAATCAAGTGCAGTAGGCTTAACAGAAAAAAACTGCTGGTTGACAACAGGTATAAAAGAGTCATGCTGAAAAACAAAGATTATATGAGATCTCCAAGTCTTCCATAGTATCAAATGAATTCCTTGCATATTTCAAGAATTATAAAATGATACTTTAAAAAGTGATCAAAGAAGTCCAAGTAATGGCAAATAACTGCTATATAAATAATGCCAATAACAAAATAAAAGCTGTGTGGAGTATAGTGAAACAGAAAACTGACAATGTTTCTCCTCAAAATTCCAATATTAAATTGATTTGTGATGGCAAAGAAATTGATGATCATAAAGAAATAGCAAATGTGTTCAATACTTATTTTAGCAATATAAGTGAGCAATTAATCACTGAAATCAAACCTTGCAATATAAACTGCCCAGTGTCATCTGTAAATACAAACATAAATCCTACTTCACTGTTTCTCTTGCCAACAACCCAGAAAGAAGTCCTGTCAGTTATCAGAACTTTAAAAGTGAATCATTCCACTGGAATAGATGGCATCCCAGACAGCCTTATTAAAAAATGTGGAGATCTCATTAGTGAACCATTAGCTCACCTTTATAATAGTTCCTTTCAAACCTGAATTTTCCCACTATGCCTAAAAGCAGCTAAGCTCAAACCACTATTCAAAAAAAGGTAAAAAGGATGAAGTGGCTAACTACAGGCCCATTGCTCTACTATCTGTATTCTCAAAAACCAGAAAAAAATTTTCAAAGAAGAGTAGTACATTTTCTGGAAGAGCACAAAATACTATCCACAGCACAACATGGTGTCAGGAAAGGCCGATCAACTGATACATAAATTTTTGAAATATTAAGTGAAGTACTTCGGAGACTAGATAATGGCAAAAAGGTCATTGGAATATGTCTAGATCTCTCTAAGGCTTTTGATATCATAGATAACGCAAAACTATTGCCTAAGCTTGACAACATGGGGATTAGAGGAACATCTAACAACTGGATAAAAGTGATACCTAAGCGGTCGAAAACAGTGGTTGAAGTGCAACATCAAAATTTCATCAAACTCACTCAACACTATTCAAACTATGAAACCATTAAACATAGAGTGCCACAAGGTTCAGTTCTGGGACCTCTTCTATTTCTGTTATATGTGAATGACCTAAACAAATTCTGTGGGAACGTCATCCAGTTTGCTGACGATACAAGTGTGCTAGTGAGTGTGAAATAAATGGAAGTGCTTCAGAAGTCTACAACAGAGACACTGAACAAAATTGAAAACTGGTTCAGTCACAACAAATTGGTAATAAATGCACGTAAGACAGCGGCACTAAATTGCCTCACACAATCAGCCCGCAGGACATGCCGATATCAAACCAAATGTGCTTGCGCTTTCATCACCTGCATCGGTGCTGCTCCCACGACTTTCAGACTTTCGCATCCCACCTGCGTCGCAATTACAAATTCAGCCCCCGCCTTTCGTTCCCAAATGTACGGAAATTTGGTTCGCTACTATGGAGAACGTTTTCGTTCAGCAACAAATAGTCAATGATTTTGAACAGTTTACGCTAGTGATATGGAACCTGGACCAACATGCTTCGTCAGTGGTGTATGGAGAACCACTACATGTTCCAGTGGAATTCATCGCGCCAGTTCCTTTCCCAGATGAGACAAAACTACCCCACCTCTTGCAAGAAATGAGGAAACAGGCAGAGATGCTACGTGCAGCCCTGACGTCTCAGCATGGTACGCACCCAGTGTTCATACACAAGTCCCTCGATACTTCTTCCCACATCATGCTCCGCACAGACCCGGTACGTCACGCTTTACAGCCGCTGTACACCGGACCATACCAAGTACTAGGACGGAACACACACACAATGGATATCCTCCTCCAGGGAAAGCCGAGCGAGGTTTCCATTGAGCAGGTAAAACCTACTTGGACAATGACAGCACCGACTGCAACCTCACAGACAATGTTAGACACACCTCACAACGAACCCACACCCGTCACAGAGCCAGACAGCGTGACCCACGGGAGCTCCACACCACGGGACCTAATGCATCAGCGGAATCATCGAGCAGCACCCACACCCGCACTCGGGCATGCCGAGAGGTGAAGTTTAGTAAGTACCCCACCATACCTGGTGCTCAGCAGTTCAGGGGAGGGGGAGGGGGGGGGGCTGTGCGGAATGACAAGCCGATAGTCAACAGGACACTGAAACACTTTCTTTGTGAATGAGGTTCTTTGGAGAAAAGGAGTGTTCATTTTCCCGTGTCAATGTATGTTTGTATTGTGTTTTTGCGACATAATAAAAGCGATCTTTTCCAGTGTAAAATCTGTGCAAGCGTTTTCTTTTATGTAGTGTGGAAGGAAAACATAGGTACAAAGAAGGTAGCTGCGAAGAAACCACGGGTAACAGAAGAAATACTTCAGTTGATTGATGAAAGGAGGAAGTACAAACATGTTCCGGGAAAATCAGGAATACAGAAGTACAAGTGGCCGAGGAATGAAATAAATAGGAAGTGCAGGGAAGCTAAGAAGAAATGGCTGCAGGAAAAATGTGAAGACATCGAAAAAGATATGATTGTCGGAAGGACAAACTCAGCATACAGGAAAGTCAAAACAACCTTTGGTGACATTAAAAACAATGGTGGTAACATTAAGAGTGCAACGGGAATTCCACTGTTAAATGCAGAGAAGAGAGCAGATAGGTGGAAATAATACATTGAAAGCCTCTATGAGGGTGAAGATTTGTCTGATGTGATAGAATAAGAAACAGGAGTCGATTTAGAAGAGATAGGGGATCCAGTATTAGAATCGGAATTTAAAAGAGCTTTGGAGGACTTACGGTCAAATAAGGCAGAAGGGATAGATAACATTCCATCATAATTTCTAAAATCATTGGGGGAAGTGGCAACAAAACGACTATTCACGTTGGTGTGTAGAATATATGAGTCTGGCGACATACCATCTGACTTTCGGAAAAGCATCATCCACACAATTCCAAAGACGGCAAGAGCTGACAAGTGCGAGAATTATCGCACAATCAGCTTAACAGCTCAAGCATCAAAGCTGCTTACAAGAATAATATACAGAAGAATGGAAAAGAAAATTGAGAATGCGCTAGGTGACGATCAGTTAAGCTTTAGGAAAAGTAAAGGGATGAGAGAAGCAATTCTGACGTTACAACTAATAATGGAAGCAAGGCTAAAGAAAAATCAAGACACTTTCATAGGATTTGTCAACCTGGAAAAAGCGTTCGACAATATAAAATGGTGCAAGCTGTTCGAGATTCTGAAAAAAAGTAGGGGTAAGCTATAGGGAGAGACGGGTCATATACAATATGTACAACAACCAAGAGGACGATCAAGAATGAAGTGCTCGTATTAAGAAGGGTGTAAGACAAGGCTGCAGCCTTTCGCCCCTACTCTTCAATCTATACATCAAGGAAGCAATGATGGAAATAAAAGAAAGGTTCAGGAGTGGAATTAAAATACAAGGTGAAAGGATATCAATGATACGATTCGCTGATGACATTGCTATCTTGAGTGAAAGTGAAGAAGAATTAAATGATCTGCTGAATGGAATGAACAGTCTAATGAGTACACAGTATGGTTTGAGAGTAAATCGGGGAAAGACGAAGGTAATGAGTAGTAGTTGAAATGAGAACAGCGAGAAACTTAACATCAGGATTGATGGTCACGAAGTCAATGAAGTTACAGAATTCTGCTACCTAGGCAGTAAAATAACCAATGACGGACGGAGCAAGGAGGACATCAAAAGCAGACTCGCTATGGCAAAAAAGGCACTTCTGGCCAAGAGAAGTCTACTAATATCAAATACCGGCCTTAATTTGAGGAAGAAATTTCTGAGGATGTACGTCTGGAGTACAGCATTGTATGGTAGTGAAACCTGGATTGTGGGAGAACCAGAAGAGAAGAGAATCGAAGCATTTGAGCTGTGGTGCTATAGACAAATGTTGAAAATTAGGTGGACTGATAAGGTAAGGAATGAGGAGGTTCTACGCAGAATCGGAGAGGAAAGGAATATGTGGAAAACAGTAATAAGGAGAAGAGACAGGATGATAGGACATCTGCTAAGACATGAGGGAATGACTTCCATGGTACTAGAGGGAGCTGTAGAGGGCAAAAACTGTAGAGGAAGACAGAGATTGGAATACGTCAAGCAAATAATTGAGGACGTAGGTTGCAAGTGCTACTCTGAGATGAAGAGGTTAGCACAGGAAAGGAATTCGTGGCGGGCCGCATCATCAAACCAGTCAGTAGACTGATTATCATTTGTGTTATAAACAAAAAGGGAAATGATAATGCACAAGAATATACAGAATATGTGAAAGATGAGTATTATAAAATATACGAGAAAAAATACCAACAAAAGAAAGTCAGTAATATGTTGAAAATTCTGTATCAGCAACAGAATGTAGGTTAAAGGTGTAATTAACTATGATATGTCTAAATGAAGAAGAATGGTAAAGTAGGTGACTGTCGTAGAGGGTCAGGTACTATTCGGAGTTCGTGGGCACCGTGAGTGCTTCATCAGCCATGAGGGCCACAACAGCACACTGAAACAACCATGCCTACAGGGATACAATGAGATGGATAAAAGTGCAGCTACAAAGGCAACACAAATGAAGTATTGTTTGCAGAAATAGCAGCTTTATATGTGAGTGACACAGCTAGCGTCCTTGGTTTCCTGTCTGCCACAAATGGCAGCTTGTAGATGCAGCCTTACCTTGTAGCCACCGGATCATCCCAATGACTGCTTTGGTGGCTGGCCTTGCAGCAGACGCTCGCTTGCTGGACTATCACTATTTAAATGCTAACCTATCTAATTTTACAAATTAAAGAACTCTGTCTGTAATCAGAATCATAAAAAAAAGAAAAAATCATCATGCCTCGCAGCACATTAAGTCTCTTCAGAAGCTTGTTGCCAGCAATCACTCACATGTTGAAAACAACAATAAACATAATACTAGAAGGAGAAATAACTAAAACAATCCTTCATTGATCTGTAGTGTGGCACCTACCTAGCGAGATAAACAATTTAACAGATAAAAAAATTAACTGTAAACATAGAAAGAAATCATTTCTGCGTGACAAATCATTCTCCATGGAATAATTTTGTGTGTGTGTGTGTGTGTGTGTGTGTGTGTGTGTGTGTGTGTGTGTGTGTGGGGGGGGGGGGGGGGGGGGGGCGCGCGCGCGCGCGCTGGGGAGGGGAGGGGGATGCGCTGAATACAGGTTGGTTTTAGTCAGGATTCCAATGCACCATATTATTCCGCACTCTTTTGGCTACAAAACTCTATTTTCCGACATAATCTCCAATCACTGTGATAGTTTTATGCCATCTTAATGGGAGGGCATGTATGTCCACATGGTACCACTCTACTGGTCGACCTCAGAGCTAAAATCTTGCTGTATCAATAACTTCCCTGTCATCCACGTACTGCTTTCCACAGGGTACATCTTCCACTGGCCCAAGCAGATGGAAGATGTAAGATGCGAGGTTCAGCCTATAGTGTGGATGAGGAAGAAGAGCCCACTGAAATTTTGCAAGCACCACCTGGGTGTGCAGACTTGTGAGGGACAGTAATATAGTAAGGAGGGTTGTGGCATGTTGACGTTATCTGTGAGTCATGAGATTTCCCCACCCATTCCACTTCTGACAGAGGCCAATTGCCCTATGTACAAACTGGCAGGAAATCCAAAAAATAGTCCAATAGCGCCATTGTATTTCCTGTGGAAGTAGTGTTGTTGTTCTAAGTGTGAGTTGGTGGGAAATTCAAAATGGTTCATGCCTTGCTGGCTGTCTTGGAATACAAGTAACCAGCCTAACTATGATGTCCAAATCGAAGATGACTGACCAGGGAATACTGGGACTGCTATGAACTGCTGGGGTCGCTATGTCACCTAAGAGTCCAGCAACTGGTAGTCAGCCCACCGTTCATCGGTAACAGCTCAGGGCAGAGGGGGCACCATGTGCATGCTACCAGTTCCATAGCCTAATCGTACGGTGGCTCTGAAAAAAAAAAAAAAAATAAAATAAAATAAAAGCACATGAACTTATATGAAGCAGGCATGTAGCAGCAGCATTTGAGAATGAAACCTGTTTATACGTATTTACAAATAGAATTGTAGCCACAAAAAACGTGCCAAATACATATTATGGGAAGGTACGATATTTTCTACAGGAAAAGTGGTCAGTACCTTCATTCTACACGACATTTCTGGATGAAAAACTGAACTGCAGTCATTAACAGAGTTCTGTGCCATCTAATGGGTGTAATATGCAATCAGCAGCTCCCACCACTCTCTCTCAGCATGAGAAGAAAGCTTTGCATTTCCACAAATAGACTACAACTACACGACTGACACACATGCTTCAGCGCGTAGTGCAGGAGCCTCGTGGCTGGCCACCATCGTCACCCCTGTATGTGAGCCGATTGAATTTTCTGTCACATCACAGTACTTTTACATCTAAGGGGTGCTATTCAATTTTTGACCAATACATGTTTAGTGATACTTACTTAAAAGGCAAATCATAACAGTCAAAGATGCAATAATGATAGACAATGATAGAACAGTGACACCTTATGAGGGTAATGGGTCATACTTTTCTTGTCCACAGCACTTCAACACAAAAAACTGCCACCAGTATCACACATTAGACCACAGCGCATCCTGTCAACACGGTTTGAAGTATGCAGGCGAATAAAACCTACAATCCATCCGTGAATGGCTCTGCATGACACTCCCAGCACACTGGGATACGAATCGTGTGGTACAGCAGGATGGCGCATGTCACCTACACGGACGTGGATGGAATGGTACTTCCATTAGCAGTGTGGGATGTACACACATCATCGTCCTCACCTCAAATCACTTAGAAAGACATCAAGAAATTTCGACAATTGGATTTTCACATTAATATGTATCTGTGAGGAGGATGAAGAGTTGTGGTAAAGCTGCATTTGGTGCTCTGTTTGGAATCACAGTGGATGTAATGGAGGAGAAATTTCCCAAGACTGTGATTACAGAGACTCAATCCAGTGGCATGTGGACATTTATTTCAAGAAACATTAATGCTAAACTTTATATAATCTACTGAGGAAAAGGTGCCAAGTTCAATATAAGTATAGCCATCTTTGGTGAAATTTTAAACACGGAGTCTAGAACTGATCGTTCTAGCTTCTTCTCTGCTATTCCCGTTATAGTACACAATAGTGCCCCACCACCGATCAGCTAAGAAGAGACTGAAACAAGTTTTGAGGTGTGTGTGCAGGCATTCTTTTCGCGAAACATTATTGAGAATTATTATGTATTAAATTGCAACTGACAGCTGCACAAAAGTAATGCTACCACATATTTGCCACTGTTACAAATTGAACAATAACTTTGATGCACGAAGCAAGAACACAGTGCAACACAAACCTCCTTCACTCATCCAGCACACCCAACTTTGTGCTTAAATTGATAAAAATTTCATAAAAAAAAAGTGAATTTCATGTCATACTGCTACACTGATTACTACTCCGCTTGCAGCTAAGCTTGCACCATGTCAGACTGCATAGTTTGCAGTGCCTCTCTTACAGGATGCACGAAGATGTCCGTGTCTTCTGTGACACAGAATACTTTCCTGTTTCCACCTTCATCTCACTGCGGAACACATTTACGTGTGCCACGCGAGAAGAGTTTGTTGTCCATTTCTTGTGATGTCTCATACAAAAAGACCTTCATAGGTATGTAGGCATGATAAATTATTTTACGTCATTTGGCTGAGACTGTTGGTACAATCAATGATTTGTTGAGAGGTAAAACCCTTTGGGAAGCAGGATGGCCTGCTGGAACACTGATGTAAAAGAAGCATTTGAGACTGTTCTGACTGCTTTGGTGTCGGCTACACTTTTAGCATGCATCCTTTCTGGAGCTCCTGTGGCATTATTTGTGAATACGAGTCAGTCCATGGTTCTGTGTTGCAGCAACATAGCATTCATTAGTATTCTTTTTCAAGAAACTCTCCACAGCAAATGAACTGGAGTGCTTTTGAAAAGGAGTTGTTAGCTACATACCTCACAGTGAAGCATTTCTGCCAGTACTAGAAGGGCAGGAGCTAAAGATTTTTTTACAGACCACAAACCTTTAACTTTGATATTCCAAAGTGCATCTGAGCTAAACTAACCCCCATCAATTATGGCACACAGAATGTATTGCTCAATTTCCACTGATATAAACTGTGTTGCTGGTTTGCAAAATGTCATTCATCTACATCTACATGGATACTCTGCAAATCACACTTAAGTGGCTAGCAAAAGGTTCATCAAACCATATTCAAATAATTCTATATTTTTACATTCTTGATCAGTGTGTGAAAAAAATGAACACCTGTATCTTCCCGTGTGATCTCTGATTTCCCTTATTTTATTATGAAGATCATTTCCCCCTATTTAGGCTGGTATCGACAAGAGTTTCACATTCAGAGGAGAAAATTGGTGATTGTTTTAATGATGTCCACCACAAATCCTGTATCTGTCCGTGACACTTTCTCCTCTATTTCTCGATAATACAAAACGTCCTCCCCTTGTTTGAACTTTCTCAATGTACTCCATTAACCCTATCTGGTATAAGAATCCCACACCATCCAGCAGTACTCCAAAAGAGGACAGACAAGTGTAGTATAGGCAGTCTGTTTTGTGGATCTGTTGCATCTTCTAAGGGTTCTGCCAATAAAACACAGTCTTTGGTTTCCCTTCCCCACAACATTTTCTGTGTGTTCTTTCCAATTCAGGTTGTTCATAATTGTAATTCCTTGGGGTGTAGTTGAATTTATGGCCTTTAGATTTGAGTGATTTATTATGTAACCAAAGTAGAACAGATTCCTTTTAGCACTCATGTGGATAACGTCACACTTTTCATTATTTAGGGTCAATTTCCAACTTTCACACCATACAGATATCTTTTCTAAATCGTTTTACAATTTGTTTTGATCATCTGATGACTTTACTAGACGATAAACGACAGCATCATCTGCAAACAACCTAAGACGACTCCTCATATCATCTTCTAAATCGTTTATAACAACACAGGGCCTGTAACACTACCTTGGGTAACACCAGATATCACTTCTGTTTTACTCGATGACTTTTTGTCAGTTACTATGAACTGTGACTTCTCTGATAGAAAATCATGAATCTAGTCACATAACTGAGATGATATTGTGTGGTAAATTGCCAAAAGCCTTCTGGAAACCTAGAAATATGGAATCGATTTGAAATGCCTTGTCAATAGCACTCAACACCTAGTGTGTTTCACAAGAACTTTGCTCACTGACTGTTGCATGACTGTGTAGCCATCATGACGATTGACTGGGAGGCATTGGCCACAGAACAGGAACTCAATCCTTTTCTTCTGTGATGCCAGACAGAGCCTGCCTCTTACGGGTTACAACTACAACAGGTGCAACTTCATGATCTACAATATTCATCTGGTGGGAACTGGAAAATGAAAGAGTGCGACCGTTCATCCTAGCACATTGGTGACGGGTAGTGTTCATTACTGTCCACAGTCTGGCAAATTCTAGAATCAACACATGTGCCAAACTAGTTTTGGATGAAGCTGTGTGGCCAGGAATTAAGCAGGATGTCAACATTGAGTCTGTTGTTGCTTGCAAGACCAAAGATGCAAAATCAGTCATCCTCAGTCATTCCACACCACATGTGGTAAATTTGCACATAAACATTCTTGGTTCTCTCCCTTCTTCTTCTGACAGTTTTCATTTTGTTGTGACTATGATCAACAGATTTACACACTGAGTGACCAGATGCAATTCCAGTGCAAGACATTTCTGTGGTTTCAGTCACTCGGATCACTATTGTTAGGTGTTAGAATATTTAAGGCGTGCTGTATCAACAGCAACTAAGATAATTGAGAAGAAGCGGATCCTGAATAGCACCAACATCAGTGCCTTCAAAACTAAGTTAGCAGAGGAGAAATGGGACACTGTTTGCCAAACTAAAGGATCAGAAAACAAATGGAAACAGTTTTATAGGACTGTGCTGAAGCATTTCGACTGCTGTTGCCCTCAAAGAAATAACCAGGGTATGAACCAACTCTCATCTTGAAAGTAATACTGGGCTGAAACTTACACCTAGGCTGATTAAGTTAAGGCAGAATATATATGATCTTCACTGTTTATATAAGGAAACAAAGCTACGTATATTTAAGGAAAAGTACAATTGAGCCAAAAAAACTTTTAAGGCAGTCCTTTTACACTTGAGGAAACATATAAACAATGATATAGTAGAGCGTTCAGCCAACATAGGCAAGGCATCCTGGAGACTAATCAATAAACATAATAACAGCCACCAGCAAGGCACAGAGTGGAACAGTTAGCATTAGACATGAGGGACATCTAGTAAAAGATCCAAATGAAGTATGTAATTTATTCAATAAGCATTTTATCTCTCCTTTTGACTATCCAGCCCGTATTATAGATCTACAGGCTGGCACACCGAATTATGTCATGGATGGTATAGAGCTTGAATTTATGGAGCTGAATCAACAGGAAATATTTAACACAATACAAAAGCTGAAGAACAAGCATTCATCTGGATGGGATGGTATCTCAAGTGTGGTGTTAAAGACGATCAGTGACGATGTTACCAATCAACTAAGTAAATGGTCAGCAATAAACAAACTTATAACAAACAACAGAAAAACAATAGTATTAAATTTCCATAACTGTTTTCCAGATATCACCATCAACCAACAACTCATCATGCATAAAGAAGTAACAAAATTTATTGACATTTGAATTCAAAGTAACCTAAAATCGGACAAACATACTGAACACATTAATGCCAAGCTGAATGCAGGCTGCTATCTTTTAAGGATTCTAAAAGGATGCATAAATGAACAGGCTCTAATGTCTGCCTATTAAGCATATTTTAATCCACATTTAAAACATGTGCATTCACACTCTGTGGGAATTTACCAGCAGCCCTGGGGACCTTATTACTGGGAGTAATGGTAGGCAGTCATGTAAACCAATATTTAAAACTCTGAAAGTGCTACCACCATCATGCATGTTTATTACTGACACACTAATGTATGTTAAAAATGTAATTGGAAATGATAATTGAATCAGGAAAAATAGTGACTTACATAATTACAGTACTAGATTAAAAGCTAACTTGCATTTACTTCCAACCAATATAAGTTTGTATCAGAATGGTTCATGCTGTAAGGGATTAAAACTCTTCAATAACTTGTCAAATGATATAAAATGTATGCTAAATTTTTATGCTTTTAAAAGTTTGATGGAGGATACCTACAGTAGCACTGCTTCTATTCAGTAAGTGAGTACTTGAACTAAAATAAATATATAGCTCTGTAACTTTTGTAATTATAATGTATGTAAAAGTATATACAATCTTGAAAACTATTCTGTGTAATGATTACAGTTAAGTCCAAAATCATCTTGTACATTGTATGACATATGATCAAAGGATTAAATAAATAAATAAATGTTATTATCCAGCATGATTTAGTTCCTTGTACCTGCATTGTCAACATTCATCCATTCATAACATCATCTTCATCACATACATCACAATTGAGTACTTTTACCAGACTGAGCATTTTGGACATATCACTCTGTTTGCCATTTTCAATTAGACTTTGAGAACTTTTCACCACATCCAACATTTTATTCCCAGATTTTTTTTCAAATCATCTTTCCTTTACACTATCCTACACTTCTGTGATCATGTAGGGAACACCTTTCAAAGCAGTATTTTTATGATTTAATAACAGACAACAGATTCTCTTCGCCCTCCTCTTCACTTTCTAAAAATAACTTAAATCTTTTGTGTATGTGTTTTTCCCTGCCACCACTTAGTGAGTAGATTTTTTTATCTATCCATGTACATTATATTAACAATAACTTATGTAGCATTTCTTTTCTGTAATACTGTTTGGAAGGGTCAATAACAGCCTGATCCATGGGCTGTAATAAGGAGGTTACATTAGATGGAAGAACCATCACTTTTATGATTTTGCACTTTCCGTTTAATATCCCTTTTGCATTTCTTTAACTGATGTCCTTTTACAGAGGGTACAAAAACTTTCATAAACCATTCCATGAAAATTGTATCCATCCAGGTGATCTTTTGTGAGGCGTAAACCTGAGCCATAACAAGGGGATCTTGGATTCTTGGCAGAACTGCCAAGCCTGTGCCACTCCCTTTTCCCCCTGAGAAAAACTAAACAACCTTTTGGCAATTTTTTTCTACAAAGGTATAGAAAACTTTTTAATTTGTAAAGTAAGTTCAACAAATATGAAGCATTGCAGAAACATATTACTTAAATGATAGGTAGCCATATCATGGATGCGACCTCAACAAAGGAGTATTTGTGAGTGGTTACTAAAGATGGGGAACAGCCATTTCAGCATTTGCAGCAGCAACAGTCTGCATCATTGACTTATCTCACCAATGTGGCCAGTACTGCAAATGGCTGAAGAAACAGTAAACTACAGCTGTGATGTTTTTCTCTGGAGGGCATGCTGCTGTGCTGTATGGTTACATGATCATACATCCTCCCCAATAAAATATTCTAAAGGTAAAGTAGTCCTCCATTCAGAACACTGGTTGGAGATTATTTAGGAAGATGTCGTAATAAGAAACGAAACTGGTCTTCTAAGGCATGTAACATGGAATGTTAGAGCTCTTGATCAAGTAGGTAGCTTAGAGAATTTGAAAAGGAAGATGGATAGGGTGAAGTTAGATATAGTGTGAATTACTGAAGTGCTGTAGCAGGAAGAACATGACTTTTGATCAGGTCAGTACAAGGTTTTCAACACAATATGAGATAAGAGTAGGAGTAGGTCTAATGATGAATAATAAAATAGAAATGCAGCTGAGCAATTATGAAAGGCATAATGACAGAATTATCATAGCCATGATAGACACAGTACTACAAGTTTATACACCAACTAATATTGCAGATGATGAAGCGATTGACAGAATGTGTGATTAGGTAAAGGGAATTGTTCAGGTAGTTATAGGAGCTGGAAGTTTAGTTGTTATATGTGACAGGAATTTAGTAGTAGGAAGAGGTACAAAATAGTAGGAGAACATGGGCTGGGGGAAAGAAATGAAAGAGGAAGCCGTTGGTATAACTCTGCACAGAGCATAGTTGAATTATGGCTGACACTTGGTTAAAGAATCATGTAAGAAAGCTGTATACCTGGAGGAGATACAGGGAAACTGCAAGGTTTCAGATTTATTATATAACAATAAAACAGGTGTTTCAGAACAAGATTTTAAACTGTAAGTCATTTTCAGGAAAAGATGTGGACTCTGACCATAATTTATTGGTTTTCAACTGCAGACTTAAACTGAAGAAATTGCAAAAAGCTAGAAAAGTAAGTAGACGGGGCTTGGATACATTGAAGCAATCAGAGGTTTTTGTTAGTTTCAGAGGGAGTATTAGACAACGTTAGAAACTGGAGAAAAGAACAGAATATAAAAGGAATGGATAGTTTTGATATATTAAATAATGAAAGTTGCAGAGGATCTCGTAAGTAAAAAGACAAGACCTAGTATAAATGCTTGAATAACTAAGGAGCTACTGAATTTAATGGACAAAATGAGAAAGTATAAAAAGAAGAATCAAGACCTGTTTTGGTTCTGGAGAAAAGTATAAATGTGCAAGGCAATAGTGACACTATGATTTATCCTAGAAGATAGGTTAAAGAAAGCAAATCAGTGTTTATAGCATTTGCAGATTACAAAAAATCTTTTGACTCTGTGGACTAGACTACATTCTTTGAAATTTTAAAGGTAGCATGGATAAAATATAGTGACTGAATGCTTATTTACAACTTCTGAAGACACAACACAACAAGTATAAGACTGGAAGGAAATAAAAGGGAAGCAGTGATTGAGATGGGAATGAGGCAGAGTTGTAGCTTATCCCCAGTCTGTATACCAAGAAAGCAATTAAGTTTCAAAAAGAACATATAATAACTTTGCAGGTTGCTGATAACATTGTAATTGTGTGACGGGCAATTAAGAACTCAGAAGAGTGGCTGAACGGGCTAGACGGTTTTTTGAAAGGAGATTATGAGTTGAACATTAATAAAAGTAAAACAAGAATTATAGTATGTAGTTGAAGCAAGTCAGGCAATTCTGAGGGAATTACATTATACATGAGGCACTAAAATTTGTATATGAGTTTTGTTATTGGGCCAAAGTAGAAAGGATATAAAACACAGACTGGTGACAGGAAGAAAAACTTCCCTGAAACACTGGAATCTGTTAACATTTAATATAACTAATCTTAAGTGCTAGGAAGCCTTTTCTGAATGTATTTGTCTAGAATGTAGTCTTGTATGGAAGTGAAATGTATATAAAAAGCAAACAAGAAGAAGACAGGTGCTTTTGATATGGCATAATATGGAAGAATGGTGAAAATTAGATGGGTAGATGGGATAACAAATAAATCTAAATGGCGAAACTAGAAAAAAAGAATGGCTTGGTTGGCAGGACACACCTTGAGGCACCAAGGAATTATCAGCTTGGTAAAGAAAGGATGATGATGATGATGATGATGATGATTATTATTATTGTTTTAGGGCACACAACAACGATGTTATCAGTGCCCGTTCCCAAAAGAAATGTTGACGAGTGCAGCCAAGATCTGTTAAACAAGGATCAATTCAGAGCCGATCTTTGCGAGAATTGTAAATGTTCAAATTTCAAGATTGGACACAGCACATCAAAACAGGTAGATAAAACTAAAAATAAAATAGCAGTACAAAACAGGTAAAAATAATTAATGGTGGCTGAGTGACCACTTACAAATAATGGGTGACCAAACCACTTTACAGCACATTAAGATCTCAATCCCAATATTTTGGGAAGAAGTCCAGACATCACACAAAAACGTAAAACTCTAGTGACACTCGCCTCATTATTAGTTAAAATAGAGGGCAGGTCTGGTGAGAAACTGAAATCTTCCCTCAAACCCGCATATAAAACACACTCAGTTAAAATATGTCGTATCAACAGCTGTGTCCCACATGTCTGACACGTTGGTGGCTCCTCACGACGTAACAGAAAACCATGTGTCAATGGACAATGTCCTATTCTAAGCCATGTAAGGGCTACTTCCTCAGCTCGGCGTTGTCGGAAGGAGGTTAGCCACGGCCGGACAGAATCCTTCACTGCTCGCAACTTATTATCCCTCACTTCCAGCCACTGAGCCTCCGACGAACGCATGACCTTCCGAGTCACGAATGATGTTATTGCCTGCAGGGGGACGGAACAGCGAGCAGGAGGTGGGATGGAGCAAGCCTCCTTGGCAGCCGTGTCTGCAAGTTCATTTCCAGGAATCCCTATTTGCCCTGGAACCCAGCAGAAAATTACATCCTTACCCTGCTTTTGCAAAAGCAGGAGTGTGTCCTGCACTTCTTGCACCATCCGATCTGCTGGGTACATCTGTTCAAGAGCGTGTAGAGCACTTTGGGAATCAGAGCAGGTGATGAATTTCTTGCCATGATGCCGTCGCATATGCTCTAATGCTTGCAGAATAGCAAACTGTTCTGCATAGTAAACTGAGAACTGCTCTGGGAGCCCTATCCTATGTACAGTATCAGGAAACACAGCAGAGCAGTCCATAAAATCCCCCTGTTTAGACCCATCCGTGTAAACAGTAATAAAATCTGAATGGCGGTCTAAAATCTCAGTAAATTTAGTTTTAAAAAGGTGGTCCGGGGTACAATACTTCTTGTAAGCAGCCAGATCAAGAAGTAATCTTGGCCTTTGTAGTAGCCAGGGAGATCCCCTACTCCATCCCTGGTGGACGACCTTAATGCCTTCCAGGTGTACAGACTCGAGACTCTCCTTCGCACGGATGCCAAACGGCTTTGTTGCCTTCGGACGGTGGCAGAAGAGACATTCCAGTGCCGGCTGTGAAAAGGTGTTGGACGCCAATGAAAGAAGTGTGGACTTGGCCCTGTATGCTTGCCGTACTACGAGGAGAAGACGCCGAATGGACAGCGGAGGCTCTCCAGCCTCGACACACAGACTAGCAACTGGACTCGTGCGATAAGTCCCCGTTGAAAGCCTAATACCCTCATGGTGAATCACATCCAACATTTTGAGGTACGAAGGTCTTGCAGATCCATAAGCTTGACATCCGTATTCCAGTCGAGGACGCACAAAGGCCTTATAAAGTTGGAGCAGACGTGCCCTGTCAGCACCCCAGGACCTATGACTGACGCATTTAAGGACGTTTAAAGCCTTGAAATAGTGGACTTTTAGATCCCTTAGGTGTGGCAACCATGTGAGCTTCTCATCGAAAATAAGCCCGAGATATTTCACTTTTTCCATAAAGGTAAGAACAGTGCCTCCTAGTTTTAAAACAGGGAGATTAAAAAGAGAATGGGAATGGTTAAAATCTACACAAACAGTCTTCTCCAAAGAGAATTTAAAGCCTGTGGTCTTCCATTCCTCCAATCGCAGGATCGTCAGCTGTAATTGGTGTGTAGCAGTTGTACTGGAGGAAGACGCACAGAAAATGGAGAAATCGTCCACAAACAAGGAGCACTGTACGGGCCGTCGTACTGTGGACGCAATACTATTGATGGCAATTGCGAAAGCTGTCACACTGAGGACACTTCCTTGAGGGACACCGTTCTCCTTCTTAAAATGGTCAGACAGGACATTCCCAACCTTATACCTAAAATACCTGTCCGACAGAAAGGATCTGATGAGTGTGGGTAAGCGCTCACGGAAACCCCACTCATAAAGCTGCCGCAAAATGTTGTGCCTCCAGGAGGTATCGTACGCCTTCTACAGGTCGAAGAAAACCCCGATAAGGTGTTGCTTACGTAGGAAAGCATCTTGTATCACTGTTTCGAGTAGGATCAGGTTATCTAGGGTGGAATGATACCTCCTGAACCCATACTGGAAGCGGGTAAGTAAGGATCTGGATTCGAGAACCCACACCAGGCGCCTATTGACCGTACGCTCAAATGTCTTTCCTACGCAGCTCGTGAGACTAACACTACTATAACTACTGGGATCGGTCTGATCCTTCCCTGGTTTCAAAAGTGGAATTAAAATCAATTCTTTCCATGAAGTAGGAAAGTCATCTGTCTTCCAAATTTCATTAAAAAGTTGAAGGAGGACTTCCTTTGACCGCAGATCCAACTGCTGCAGCATGCTATACGATATCAGATCTGGACAAGGTGCAGTATCCCGAGATACTGACACTGCAGAGTCCAACTCCCACAAAGAGAAAGGCTGATTGTATTCCTCAGTGTCGTTTGAACGGAATTCAAAACCAGCCCTCTCCTGTGTACCCCGATAGCGATGAAATTCTGGGGCCTGGCTAGAATCGGCCGTAATAGTTTGAAATGATTCTGCCAGTCCCCGGGCGATGTCTCTTTGAGATGTTAGGAGACACCCCCACTCACGTATAGCTGCTATTGGCGGTCGAGAGTATCGCCTCGAGATCCTCCTAATGGCTTCCCATACTTTTCTTGAAGATGTGGACCTATTGATGGAGTTCAAGAACTCTCGCCAAGACCTCCGTTTACTCTCTCTAACGATTCTTCTCGCCCGCGCCCGTACTATTCGGAAAGTTGCCACATTCGCATCAGTAGGGCACCGACGGAATCTTCTCAAAGCCGCCCTTCTGTCTCTGATTGCGGTACGACAGTCGTCATTCCACCGAGGGACGGGCTGCCTCACAGGTGTTCCCTTTGACTTTGGTACGGATACATCAGCGGCACGGTGCATCACCGCCGTAATGTGATCCACCCAATCCTGGACGCCTTCACACTGTTCAAAAACAGCCACCTGCCTGTAGAGCATCCAGTTTCCCTTCCGGAACAACCATTTCGGCGGCTTTTCGACACGACCCATTTCAACTGGCAGATGGAGCCAGATAGGATAATGGTCGCCGCCATGAAGGTCGTCGTCTACGACCCACTGAGCAATGTCCGCAAGCACAGGCAAACGAATAGAGAGGTCTATGGCAGAAGACGGTGTTGAAGGGTTAAACCATAAAGGGAGGCCATGAGATGAATACGTGAAGCAGATTCGAAAGGATGTAGGTTGCAGCAGTTATACAGAGAAGGAGAGGCTTGCACAAGATACAGTAGCATGGAAAGCTGCATCAGACCACTCTTTGGACTGAAGATAACAACAAAGACAACAGATATTGCAGACAACTAATTAAATACCTCATTGTTTTTGGTAATTTAGTTTACATGTTTGCATTATTTGATAACTGAACTCTATATCTTTGTATTCAGCAGTTGGTAGTATCAGTGTAATTTTTGACTTTGTCATGTGTGTCATGTCTTTTTGAATAAATCATCTACTTACAAGTGTGTAAATATTTGTTTTTGATACAATAAGGTCCAGCAGACTATGGGCAACAGGTGTGTGTTAAAAGTAGACTTCCAGAAAAATGAAAACGTTCTCTTTGCAACAAGTTGTTTTTTTTTTTTTTTTTTTTTTTTTTTTTTTTTTTTTTTTTTTTTTTTTTTTCCTCCATAAAGCTGACTTTTTATTTGTGAGGATATTGATTCCACATAGCCAAAGATGGATTCAACAATAATTATCAACATTTAACTTTTGGAAGGAAGAACAAACTAGAATACATGGAAATACAAAATAAGTATCTTTCTACAAGGAATTCGTGGCACACTTGATGTTGTGGGAGGAAGGTCAGAAAACCTAATGTAATTTCAGAAAGTGCAACCGCTGGACAAAGGGTGGCATACAAAAGTGCAGTAGAAGTTTTCAATGAGGCAGACAGCAATGTTTTAATTGCTTTAACTACAAATATCTCAGTCCTGTAGCCTGAATGTCTATCATTTGAGCACTAGGGTACTGAGTGTTGCAGTAAGCAAGAGCATGAATTGCACAAATTGATGTTTTGACAGCTTTTCTTTATGGTGGTTTGAAACAAACCTGATAGATGTGATGATGGAGTCTGGGAGAGTATGCTGCTTGAATAAAAGTCTGGATGGACTGAAGCAGGCTCCTCATTGCTGGAATGAGAAGTTCAGTAATCACCTCAGTAAACTGAGCTTCCAGAGGAGCGAAGCAGAGAGACAGAAAGGCTTCAAGAAAATATTCTTTGTGCTTTTGTTGATGATGGTTTAATTGTAGCTCACAATGATTAGGAACTTAAAGAATTTATCATTTCATTAAGAAAAGAATTCAAAATTAATTTCTTCAGACTGAATCAGTCTTTTCTTTTCATCCCACCTGATAAGTCTCCTCTGGCTTGGGGTCCTGTGCAGTTCTCCCAAACTCTCCCATTTCCTGAACCTCATCAGTCCTTTTCCTTCACCCCTCTTCCTTCCACTTCAACCCAACTGCCAGAAGAAGGAGCCACTGGCTCTGAAGGCCTGTACAATTCTTTAACTTCTATATGTGTTTTTGCTCCTTCTGTTGCCTGGTGAGTAACAGTTCTTATCTGTCCAATTATATTTTCAAAAATTAACCATTTTCATTGGTATATTAACACATTAAAGTTTTGTGTGTTCCAATTTATACTCATTCCTGATGAGAGCGGCCAAGAAACTAGAAAGAACTGTGTAAATAGCATACTTACACATTAACTTTAATCCTTCATTTATTGTCTGATACCATTTAACATATCCAGGTGCAATTTATAACTAAATTTCTTCTCAATCCACAGAAATTGAAAAAAATTAACTTAAAGCATGGTAAAATGAATGGTCTCCTTTGTTAAGAAATATCTAGGAAGTGGGAATGACATCACAGTAAAAAAGAGTGCAAATTTATTTTATTTTAACAGTTTCAGTGTGAATGTTTCATGACAAAAAACTTAATGGCTAACAGATTTAGAAATTAAATTTAAATTTACACACAGTTACACAAGCCTGTCAAATCTTGTTAATGCCACAATAACACAACTCAAACATCAGTAACTGAACTTCCTTGTGGGTTTAATTCAGTAACATCATAATGGGGTCTGTCAATTGTAGCATGCAAACCATGAAATGCAAACTGTCCATGCAAAAAGTGTGTTTTCTTACTTTAAACTTCAGTGTAAAAATAAGAAGCAGATATTGAATAAGTGAGGCAGTCAATAGGGAAACTCGCTAATCAATTCAAATCAAAATGCAACCATTATTAGCATATTATTACTATGAAATAGATATCACAAACTTCTTTATATTTTTTTTATAAAATGATAGCTTCTTTTCTAACAGAAGATATTTCTGACACATAAGTACATTTATTCTGTATATTGTATCACACAGGAAATTTCAAATGTGTGCTTTTGGAAGTCTGTATATTTCAGCAAATATTTTTTATTAATAATAATAAAACTCTCAATTTCATAGCTATGACTGCAGCCTGGAAACTCAGTTGTTAACATGAATTTCCAGGATGGTTTTCATGTCATTTTTCGGTTACATTCTCCTCGAGAGGTATCACCTCACAGCGGCCCTCATAGTTGCACCTCAAGTTTGGGCCACAAACAACATTCTCAGGAACAGGGGTGTCACATACGTCACCTTCACCTGCAAGCAAGAAAATCAAATGTACAGACATGGGAGTTAAAAACCATTAGCTCGATTTTATACAAAAGCGTAACTGACATCTCATTGAGACAATGCTTGGAAACTTTTTCTGAGATATATAACTTCCACTAGTGATTTACCACAAATATTAAAGGTTCAGAAAAATGTGTGTTACACATCAGAAGGAAATGTATTGTCCATTATTTAAAAACTAGAAACTTTTAAAGAGCCCTGCTCCCCACACATCTACAAGATAACCATCAGTTTATACATCTGATCAGAAATATTTGTGAAAAATAACTTTGATAGTTCATATAGGGCACATAACGAAGATAATTTTATGCTTCCTGTTAATCAATTACATTATATGCTGAAACTCCCCGACATAAGGGAATGAAAATCTTCTACAGGCTAAAAGATAAGGACATTTTGAACATGAAGCTACCTCTACTTCAAAAGAAACTAAATGATATTCTGATACAGAAATGTTTTTACTTAGTGAAAGAGTTTATGAATGACAGAATGATAATTTAAGCAGGATGTCACAGACCATTATCCTTATTATGGAAATATAGCTGTCCATTCTCAGGAAAGACAGTTATTAATTTCAGAGTACTGCTGCATATCATTAGCTACAGTTTTAGATAAGCAAATTATATTACTAATGTCTGACATGTCTCTTGAGTCACAATCACACAAATAATAAATGTTTGAGGGGACATTCAATAAGTAAAACAACACCTTTTTTTCTGAAATCAGGTTGATTTTATTCAGGATTCCAATACACCATATTATTCCCTACTCTTTTGGCTACAGAACCCTATTTTTCAACATATTCTCCATTCAATGTGACAGCCTTATGCTACTTACTAGGATGGCCTGTATGCCTGGCCAGTATTTGAGCCAACATCTTGCTGCATCAATAATAGCCTTAAGAATGTACAAAAATTTATGTCATTGTTGGCAGCCATTAGGCCGGTATTACACTATCATATTTCTTTGTCAAAGCTGATATGTCAAATATTTATGTCAAAGAAATTTGATGGTGTAATATGGGACTTTGTCAAATCTCGCCTGTTGTCAAATAAATATGGTCAAATCTAGGGCCTTGCTGTAGATTTGATCATAAAAGTCACTTGTCTTCTGTTCAGTGCAGTGTGAAATGTTATCACTTGGAGCGCTAGCATCTCTGCAGCGTTCTGTCACCAGTAGTGTGTTTGTAAACATTGCTGCGAAGTTTAATTTGTGTGTGCCGTCAACTACAAAATTAATAGAAATGTATGAAGCTGATGAGGCACTTTAAAACATGAGACACCCTGAGTACAAAAGACTGGAGAGCTACAAAAAAAAATGCAGAGTTCATTAGCCATGAGATATGGCCCAGGTGCATGGCTGACAACATAGAAAAGAAAATTAATGGCCTCGGCTCAAGCTACTCTCATGAGAAAGCATTTAAAGTGCCTCATCAGCTTCAAACATTTCTATTAATTTTGTAGTTGTGGGACACAAAATGTATTTATTTATTTAGCACCCATATTATCACATTCATGATATTGGACTCATCAAAGTACAAAACAGTATAAAATATTACATACTTACATCATGAACAAAATCTTATCATTGGTATCAACACATCTTTATAACAAAAACATTATTCTACTTATGTACATACAGATAGAAGAAAAGCTTATGAAACCCCTTGATTGATTTTACTAAAACTATTAAATACCAGTATCTTAGTTAACTAGGCATAGTAACCTACATGCAAAAGCTAGGTGCATAATAACAAACATACATGGATGAAAGAAATTTGGTTTTATCTAGGTATGGTTGATAATTATGAATTTTTGTTTAGAGAGTTATGAAGTAGACCTACAGATTTGAGCAAAATTCCAGGTATTCGTTAATGCTGTGGAAGCTGTTGTTAATTTGTAATTTTTTTTACTTCTTTTTTGAATGTATTACTGTTTGGTATTTTTTTATGCTATCTGGCAGTGCACTGTACAGAATTTTTGGTTTGTAAACAGCACTGTTCTTATATATTGATTTTCTGTACACATCCCTATGATAGTCATACCTGTTGTTTGATAATGGTGGATCTCACTATTCAAAGATGAAACTTGATGGTTTTTAATGAAGCATATGCTTTCAAATATAAATACAGGTGGTAAAGTCATGAATTTAATTCCTTAAAGATACCTTTACATGTTGCTCTGTAAGCAACAGCACTTATTAATCTTAAAGCTTTCTTTTGGAGCTTAAAAGACTGCTTTGCAAAAGAGGTATTTCCCCAAAACAATAGTCTATTCTTCAGTAGACTATGCATGTATGCGTAGTAAGCATTTAACATTGTTTCGGTACTGCAGCAATCTTTCATCACTCTTAACATGTAACAGTACTTGAAACTTCCTGGCAGATTAAAACTGTGTGCCGGACCGAGACTCGAACTCGGGACCTTTGCCTTTTGCGGGCAAGTGCTCTACCAACTGAGCTACCCAAGCACGACTCACACCCCATCCTCACACCTTTACTTTTGCCAGTACCTCGTCTCCTATCTTCCAAACTCTACAGAATCTCTCCTGCGAACCTTGCAGAACTAGCACTCCTGAAAGAAAGAATATTGTGGAGACATGGCTTAGCCACAGCCTGGGGGATGTTTCCAGAATGAGATTTTCACTCTGCAGTGGAGTGTGTTTCATATCAGCCCACACTCTGCTGCAGAGTGAAAATCTCATTCTGGAAACATCCCCCAGGCTGTGGCTAAGCCATATCTCTGCAATATTCTTTCTTTCAGGAGTGTTAGTTCTGAAAGGTTCGCAGGAGAGCTTCTGTAAAGTTTGGAAGGTAGGAGACGAGGTACTGGCAGAAGTAAAGCTGTGAGGACTGGGCGTGAGTCCTGCTTGGGTAGCTCAGTTGGTAGAGCACTTGCCCGCGAAAGGCAAAGGTCCCAAGTTCGAGTCTTGGTCTGGCACACAGTGTTAATCTGCCAGGAAGTTTCATATCAGTGTACACTCCGCTGCAGAGTGAAAATCTCTTCATGTAACAGTACTTGCTTAATTTTTTGTTAAGCATTTCTACATGTTTTTCCCCATCTTAGATGCTCATGCACCAATAATCCTAAAAATTTTATGTGATTCTTTTGCTGAATTTGGCTATTTGATAATGTGAATTTTACATTGATCCTATTTTTGTTCCTTATATGGTTGAAGTTCATCCATACAGTTTTCTTATCATTGATAACTAGACAGTTATCTTGAAACCATTTTTCTGCCACTTCTGCTGTTTTGTCGATTTTTTCCTGCATCTCATAATCATTCTTCCCTTTTATAATGGAGCTGGTATCATCAGAAAATAATATGGAATCAGCTGTTGAAAACTGTTGAGGTAGGTCATTAATAAAAATGAAGAACAACAATAGTTCCAGTACCGAGCCCTGGGGCACCCTATAATTAACTTTTTTGTATTCAGAATGGTGCACATTTCCATCCTGAGAAATCTGTACTCTTTGTTTCCTATCAGTTAAATATGAATTGAACCACTCATAGGAAATACCACGGACATCATAATTATACAGTTTTAACAGCAGTAGATTATGGTTTATAAGATCGAATGCTTTGGAAAGGTCCAAAAACAACACACAGATCAGTTCCTTGTCCTCAATAGTTTTGTAAACAAGTTTTAGGAAACTGAAGACAGCTGTTTGTGTAGATTTGCCTTTTCTGAAACCATTCTGTGCATTTACAAGAATTTTATTTTTGTTTAGGAAGTCTAGCAATCTGTTATGCATTATTCTTTCAATTATTTTCGAAAATACAGATAATAATGATAGAGATCTGAAATTTTTAATGTCAAACTGGTCACCACTTTTATAAACTGGTATTACTGTTGACTGCCTAAGTTTACTTGGAAACACACCAGTTTCAAAGGAGTCATTGATTATGTCCCAAGTTGAGAGACAACATTATTGGTACTATATTTAATAATTTTGTCAAGGATACCATAAAATTTTACTCTTTAGTTTGCTGATAGGTGTTTGTACTTATTTGGGTGTTACGGGATATAGGTACATGTCCTTTTATTTATTGGAGTTGTTACCTTTGTCTTTGGAGTATATTTAGTGGTGATCAGGTTTTGGGCTACATTAATATAATGATCATTAAATACATTAGCTATTAGAAGAAAGAGGAAGCCGCCTGGTAGAATTTTGCACAGAGCACAACTTAATCATAGCTAACACTTGGTTCAAGAATCATAAAAGAAGGTTGTATACATGGAAGAAGCCTGGAGATATTAAAAGGTTTCAGATAGATTATATAATGGTAAGACAGAGATTTAGGAACCAAGTTTTAAATTGTAAGACATTTCCAGGGGCAGATGTGGACTCTGACCACAATCTATTGGTTATGAACTGTAGATTAAAACTGAAGAAACTACAGAAAGGTGGTAGTTTAAGGAGATGGGACCTTGATAAACTGACTAAACCAGAGGTCGTACAGAGTTTCAGGGAGAGCATAAGGGAACAATTGACAAGAATGGGGGAAAGAAATACAGTAGAAGAAGAATGGGTAGCTTTGAGGGATGAAGTAGTGAAGGCAGCAGAGGATCATGTGGGTATAAAGACGAGGGCAAGTAGAAATCCTTGGGTAACAGAAGAAATATTGAATTTAATTGATGAAAGGAGAAAATATAAAAATGCAGTGAATGAAGCAGGCAAAAAGGAATACAAACGTCTCAAAAATGAGATCGACAGGAAGTGCAAAATGGCTAAGCAGGGCTGGCTGGAGGACAAATACGAGGATGTAGAGGCATCTCTCACTAGGGGTAACATAGATACTGCCTCCAGGAAAATTAGAGAAACTTTTGGAGAAAAGAGAATGAATTGTAGGAATAATAAGAGCTCATTCTGAAACCCAGTTCTACGCAAAGAAGAGAATGCAGAATGGTGGAAGGAGTATATAGAGGGTCTGTACAAGGGTGATGTACTTGAGGACAATATTATGGAAACGGAAGAGGATGTAGATGAAGATGAAATGGGAGATACGATACTGCGTGAAGAGTTTGACAGAGCACTGAAAGACCTAAGCCGAAACAAGGCCCCGGGAATAGACAACATTCCATTAGAGCTACTGATAGCCTTGGGAGAGCCAGCCCTGACAAAACTCTTCCATCTGGTGAGCAAGATGTATGAGACAAGCGAAATACCCTCAGACTTCAAGAAGAATATAACAATTTCAATCCCAAAGAAAGCAGGTGTTGACAGATGTGAAAATTACCAAACTATCAGTTTAATAAGTCACGGCTGCAAAATACTAACGCGAATTCTTTACAGACGAATGGAAAAACTAGTAGAAGCCAACCTCAGGGAAGATCAGTTTGGATTCCATAGAAATATTGGAACACGTGAGGCAATACTGACCCTACGACTTATCTTAGAAGCTAGATTAAGGAAAGGCAAACCTACGTTTCTAGCATTTGTAGATTTAGAGAAAGCTTTTGACAATGTTGATTGGAATACTCTCTTTCAAATTCTGAAGGTGGCAGGGGTAAAATATAGAAAGCGAAACGCTATTTACAAAGCAGATGGCAGTTATAAGAGTCGAGGGGTATGAAAGGGAAGCAGTGGTTGGGAAGGGAGTGAGACAGGGTTGTAGCCTCTCCCCGATATTATTCAATCTCTATATCGAGCAAGCAGTAAAGGAAACAAAAGAAAAATTTGGAGTAGGCATTAAATTCCATGGAGAAGAAATAAAAACTTTGAGGTTCGCCGATGACATTGTAATTCTGTCAGAGACAGCAAAGGATTTGGAAGAGCAGTTGAACGGAATGGATAGTGTCTTGAATGGAGGATATAAGATGAACATCAACAAAATCAAAACGAGGATAATGGAATGTAGTCGAATTAAGTCAGGTGATGCTGTGGGAATTAGATTAGGAAATGAGACACTTAAAGTAGTGAAGGAGTTTTGCTATTTGGGGAGTAAAATAACTGATGATGGTCGAAGTAGAGAGGATATAAAATGTAGACTGGCAATGGCAAGGAAAGCATTTCTGAAGAAGAGAAATTTGTTAACATCGAGTATAGATTTAAGTGTCATGAAGTCGTTTCTGAAAGTATTTGTATGGAGTGTAGCCATGTATGGAAGTGAAACATGGACGATAAATAGTTTAGACAAGAAGAGAATAGAAGCTTTCAAAATGTGGTGCTACAGAAGAATGCTGAAGATTAGATGGGTAGATCACATAACTAATGAGGAAGTATTGAATAGGATTGGGAAGAAGAGGAGTTTGTGGCACAACTTGACTAGAAGAAGGGCTCAGTTGGTAGGACATGTTCTGAGGCATCAAGGGATCACAAATTTAGCATTGGAGGGCAACGTGGATGATGAAAATCGTAGAGGGAGACCAAGAGATGAATACACTAAGCAGATTCAGAAGGATGTAGGCTGCAGTAGGTACTGGGAGATGAAGAAGCTTGCACAGGGTAGAGTAGCATGGAGAGCTGCATCAAACCAGTTTCAGGACTGAAGACCACAACAACAACAGCTATTAGAAGTAGATCATCAACAGTTTAACTTTTGTGTTTTATCGGGATGTTATTACTTGCACTTTCATGTTTGCCTGTATGATTATCAATAACTTTCCACATATTTTTCATTTTGTTGTTACCATTTCCGATATATGAATCATTGTGCTTCCTTTTTGCAGCAATTATAGCTTCTCTGTGCTTTTCCCCATAACACTTGACATATGGTTTCAACATAGTATTTTGCTTTGTACACTTATATAGCATAGGTATTTTAATTAACGTGCACTGTGGTATTCGAGTTTTGTACTGTAAGCTAGAGTAACTCCCTCCTGTAGAGAGAAATCTGTTGGTTTTGAACTGCATCACATGAGTCTTAGATATGTTTAGATTCAACCCATTTAGCTGAAACCAAGTTTCTAAGGTACTGAGGGTACTGATCACAGATCTGTGAACAGAACTGATGGGGAACTTGCAGTAGCCACCAGAAAGATCGCAGGAGGCGCACATCGGCACGGCGCGTCACAGACGGTAGTTGCCGCAAATAGAGTCCCGTCCACCAGTGGGCACGCGTTTTGTACTGTAAGCTAGAGTAACTCCCTCCTGTAGAGAGAAATCTGTTGGTTTTGAACTGCATCACATGAGTCTTAGATATGTTTAGATTCAACCCATTTAGCTGAAACCAAGTTTCTAAGGTACTGAGGGTACTGATCACAGATCTGTGAACAGAACTGATGGGGAACTTGCAGTAGCCACCAGAAAGATCGCAGGAGGCGCACATCGGCACGGCGCGTCACAGACGGTAGTTGCCGCAAATAGAGTCCCGTCCACCAGTGGGCACGCGAGAATTCGGCCGCGACCTCTGCCAGCGGAACAACAACAACAACAACTCAGGCAGCACGGGCCGTGCCCAGTCGTTTCACATCGGGCATGCCTATGAGACAGTTCTCGGTCTACTCTGAAGTGCGACGGAAAACATGAACCGCGTTACTACAAATTGATCCCATCCTCGTCGCCAATTGTGTAGTAACACGGTTCACGTTTTCTGTCACACTTCAGAGTAGACCGAGAACTGTCTCATAGGCATGCCCGATGTGAAACGACTGGGCACGGCCCGTGCTGCCTGAGTTGTTGTTGTTGTTGTTCCGCTGGCAGAGGTCGCGGCCGAATTCTCGCGTGCCCTCTGGTGGACAGGACTCTATTTGCGGCAACTACCGTCCGTGACGTGACGTGCCGATGTGCGCCTCCCGCGATCTTTCTGGTGGCTACTGCAGAACTGATATTTAATGGTAAGTTCTTAACATAAAAGAGAAATAGGACTGGGCCTAATATGGAGCCTTGTGGAACACCCTGAGATTTTTTTTTCCAGTCAGAATTCTAACTGTTTGCTTTCTGTTGGATAAGTAGGATTTAAGCCATTGTAGGGCACTGCTGCTAACAGCATACTTTTCAAGTTTGTAAACAAGCATTGCGTGGTTTACAGAATCAAACGCCTTTGTGAGGTCAAAGAAAATTTCTGCCACCTTATTTCTCTTGTCTAATGATGTACTTATTTCTCTTGTCTAATGATGTACTTATTTTCTCAGTGAAACTGTTAACTGCATATATGGTGTTTTTCCCCTGCTGAAAACCAAATTGATTGTTAGAATAACAGAATATTTTGCAATGAAGTTTTTCAGATATTTTAGATAGAACTGGAAGAATTGAGATAGGATGATAATTTCCCATGATCTCTCTTGATCCCTTCTTGAAGAGTGGTTTGACCTCAGTATATTTCAGTACCTCTGGAAAACAGCCCTCTTCAAAACATTGATTTGTTATTTGAGCCAGTGGGTTTGCAATTCTGTTGTGTACCACTTTAATAACTTTGGTGGGTATTCCATCCCAACCTGCAGATTTTTTATTTCTTAATGTTAGAATAGCATAGATCCCTGGAGAAAAGAAAGCATCTGTATGAATATTAAGAGATCACATACAGGGTGTCAGAAATAGTATGGAAAGCTTATAAGGGTGTTGCAAGGGGGGGCTATGCTGAGAAACAACTGTTAAGAAAAAAATCTGATATGTTGTACCAATTCCAAGTTATTTAGCATTGAAGTTACCCAATCAGATCTTTACACATGCAAATTCAAGCAGCCCGACAGAAGAAGTGTCACCAACCATGTTCTTCATTTTTTTCCCCTCAGACCAAACAAATGTAGCTTTTGCTCACCTAGCTTAAATTTATCACTTCTGAAAAAGGCATGCTTTAGCTTGTAATGAGCATTTCAACAAATGGACCCCCAGATGTCTGTGCATTGCAACATTTTAGTGTATGAAAGTGCTTGAATGTGTGTATGTAATGACATGATTGGCTACCTTCAATGGTCAATAACTCAGATATGGCACAACATAACAATTATTTCTCAGAACAACCTTCTGTACAACACCCTTATAAGTCTTGCAGACTGCTTCTGATGACACTGTAGAAGGAGTTCCCAATGGGAAGAACCTTGAACACAATATTATGAAAGGGGAAGAGGAAAAAGATGAAGACAAGATGGGTAATGCAATACTATGAACTGAAATTGATAGAGCACTGAAAGAGCTAAGTCATAACAAGGCACCTGAAGCAGACAATATTCTGTTATAATTACTGCTATCCGTGGGAGAAGAAACCTTAACAAATTACTCCATCTGATTTGAAAGATGGGCTTTTTGTTGCTGAACATAAGTAGTTGGTAGGACGGGACTCACACTTCTCATATTGTCGGGTGGGACCATCAGGAGTGGGGAGAGCTGGCCACTGCGTACTTTCAACAGCTCATCAGTGTTGCTCATGATGTCAGCCAACAGGTGTACCCCTCCACTGTGCAACACATAATTATAAAATTTCTTGCTCACAAAGGAGTTCAAGTTTTCCAGAAACTGACTGCACAGTTTGGTGATGAAACATTGTCAAGGACGCTTGTGTTTGCCAGGAATGAAGAGTTCAAGGAAGGATGAGAACGTGTGGAGAATCAGGAACACGATTGCTGTCCTCGGACCACCATTACAAATGAAAACATTTTTGCAGTTCGAGACATTGCACCTCACTGCTCATTCATTGACACACAGTGTCTTTTCCTGTTCCTTCAGCTGCCTTGTGTATGGGGGCCAGCTCCATTTGGCACTATAAACATTCTGACCTCACACTGTGTAACATTCAGCTTTCTGTGCAGGACTGGGAGACCTCTGGCAACCTGCTCCCATACTTTCATTCATTTCCACTGAGTTCTTACTAAGTTATGTTACTTCACCTGTCTCATCTACAAGTTTAGCAGGGCAGTGTATGAATTAATTACAGAAGAATGAAAAGACTAGTAGAAATTGACCTTGGAGAAGTTCAGTTTGGGTTCTGGAGTCACTTAGGAATAAGCAAAGCAATATTGACTGTATGACTCATCTTAGAAGATATGTTGAAGAAAATGAAATTCTGTAGGTAGCAGGTCTAAAATACAGGAAGCAAAAATTGATCTAGTTCTTGTAAAGAACCCAGACTTCAGTTATGAGCATAAAAAAATAAGAAAGGTAAGCAGTAATTGATCTGAACATTGAACAAGCTGTGAAGGAAATCAAGGAGAATTTGGCAAAGGGACCTGCAGAAGGGAGAATAAATAAAAAGTTTGAGGTTTGTCGATGACATTGTAATTCTGTCAGACAACAAAGGATTTGGAAGAGTAGCTGAATGGAAAGGACAGTGTCTTGGAAAAAGAATTAAGATGAATATCAATGAAAGTAAACCAACAGTAAAGGAATGTTGTTGCAGGTGGTTCTGAGAAAATTAGTTAAGGGAATGAGACACTGAAAGCAGAAGATGAATTATTGTGCTTGGGTAGCAAAATAAGCGATAATGGCTGAAGTAGAAAATGCAAAAAACCAATAACTAGAAATGAATTCCTGAAATAGAAAGAATTGTTAACATCACACATAAATTTAAATACTAGAAGTCTTTTCTTAAGGTATCTGTCTGGAATGTAGCTTTGTAAGAAAGTAGACTTGGATGGTAAACGGTACAGAAATGAGAAGAACAGGAGGTTTTGAAATGTGGTACTACAGAAGAATGATGATGATTAGGTGGGTATATCATATGACTAAAGAGGAGGCACTGAATCAAAGTGAGGAAAAAAGAAACAGCTTGACTGAAAGATGGGATCGGTTGATAGGGCACATCCTGAGGTATTATGTATTAGTCGATTTGGTAATGGAATGAAGTCGGGGGTGACTGTAGATGGGAACTGATGTCTGACTATTAGAAAAAGGTTCCTGTACTCACAGGTTGCAGCAGTCTTACAGAGGATAAACTAGTGAGGAGAGCTGCATCAAACCAGTTTCCAGGCTGAAGAAAACAATAGCAAAACTGTAAGCTCTTTCCCAGAAACCATAGCCAGATTTAAATACTTGTTTCACAAATGGCAAAATGCCTAAGAATGTGGAAATTAGAATAACTATGATTTTAATACAAATTAAAAAACTAGTTACAGAATATGAAGAAGGCAATGATCAAAGATTAGTAAGTAATGAAATTTAGTTCAGGCTTGATAAAGGGCATAAACAGAGTATGAAATTAGTCATACTATTTTAAGTTTGAGACAACCAGTTGCATTGTAGCAGGCCTGGTCATCCAGCTGCTGTGACATATACGAGGGCATTTCGAAAAGTAAAGATACAATGGCACGCAGTCCTTAAATAGAATATTTATTTAGAAAACGTCAATTACATCTTATTAACTGGATTATTTGTGATATGAATATAATAGAGGAAAACATTCCACGTGGGAAAAATATATGTAAAAACAAAGATGATGTGACTTACCAAACGAAAGCACTGGCAGGTCGATAGACACACAAACAAACACAAACATACACACAAAATTCTAGCTTTTGCAACCAACGGTTGCTTCGTCAGGAAAGAGGGAAGGAGAAGGGAAGACGAAAGGATGTGGGTTTTAAGGGAGAGGGTAAGGAGTCATTCCAATCCCGGGAGCGGAAAGACTTACCTTAGGGGGAAAAAAGGACGGGTATACAATCGCGCGCACACACACACACACATATCCATCCACACATATACAGACACAAGCAGACATATTTGAATACCCGTCCTTTTTTCCCCCTAAGGTAAGTCTTTCCGCTCCCGGGATTGGAATGACTCCTTACCCTCTCCCTTAAAACCCACATCCTTTCGTCTTTCCCTCTCCTTCCCTCTTTCCTGACGAAGCAACTGTTGGTTGCAAAAGCTAGAATTTTGTGTGTATGTTTGTGTTTGTTTGTGTGTCTATTGACCTGCCAGCACTTTCGTTTGGTAAGCCACATTATCTTTGTTTTTACATATAACTGGATTATTTGTTATTTTTCAACATAATCACCCCCGTTATCCAAACATTTGTTAAGTTGGTGCACAAGCTTTTGTATCCCACAGCCGTAGAAGGTTGCCGCCTGTTGTTGGAACCACATTTCAAATTCATCTTTGATCTCTTCATCGTCGTGGAATGATTTTCCACCAAGATGTGACTTCAGGTAATGGAAGACATGGAAGTCGGTGGGCGCAAGGTCCTGACTGTATGGCGGATGGTCAAATATGTACCATTTGAATTGTTTGAGTAGTGCTTTGGTTATGAGTACTGTGTGAGGCCGAGCGTTGTCATGAAGCAAGCAGACTCCACTTGTCAGCATTCCCCTTCGTTTGTTTTGAACTGCCCTTCGAAGACGTTTCAAAGTCTGGCAATATGCAGCAGCATTAATTGTCATTCCAGGAGGCATAAAATCCAACAGAAGAATGCCTTGTCTGTCCCAAAAAACAGAAGCCATGATTTTCTTTGCTGAAATCAATGTTTTGCATTTCTTGGCTTTTGGTGAATTCGAATGGCGCCATTGCATTCATTGTTGCTTGGATTCAGGTGTATGGTGATAAACCCACGTCTCATCACCTGTCACAATGTGGTCAAGGAACTCATCACCTACTTCAGCATAGCGTATGAGGAAGTCGAGTGCAAAGCCCATCCTTTTCTTTTTGTGTTCTTCCGTTAACAGTTTTGGAACCCAGCACGCACACTATTTCCTGTACCCTAACTTGACAGTCACAATGTCATAAAGAGTTGTCATTGACACATCCGGTATGATCTGATGCAATTCTTTCAATGTGAGACGTCTATTCGCACTAATAGCTTCCTCTGTTCTCCGAAGAAGGGGATCAGAGTTCACAGATGGCCGACCTGTTCTTTGTTCGTCATGAACATTGGTCCTACCTTCAGAGAAATGATGACACCATTTCGTTACATTTTGTCGATTCATAATGTTCCCATAAACAGAAACATTTTCTTTGTGAATATCCACTGGTCGCTGACCTTTTGCATGAAAAAAACGTATGACGGAGCGCACTTCGCATTTGGCGGGATTCTGAATCGGCGCAGCCATTTTAAACACCACCTACTCCAACCAGAAGCAACGTTCAACTGCCGAACGACCGCGAGGAGAAAGCTAACGGTTCAAGGTTAACACCAGTGTTGCCAACTTGCTCGCCAAAACTCTTCTGTTCCTCTGGCGTACGGTGTATCATTACTTTCCGAAATACCCTCATACATTGACAACAATCTGCTCTCTTCTCATATGTCCATAAATGTTTGTTCCTGAGGCCAACAAGTTTTTTTCCTTTTGAGTATGGAACCACACAGTTCAGCTTTTTTCCCATTAGGACCAATCTCTAACCAAATTGTGTTACTTGGTTTGTGTAAACAGCTTTGGTACTGAATTGGCTGAAGCACAATGAAACTCATTATGAGCTTTTTCATACACATTAGACTAGATATCACAACAAACACTTGAGATAGTGCTGAAAAAAACTTATGATATTTTATGAACATTGTAGCCCAGTGGCTAAATGACAGGTGTAGTATATCTTATTACTTTTTACTTTTTGAACTCTAACTGATAAGTAATCATTGGAATGTTTTTTTGGATTCCTCCATATCATTCAAATAGGAAACCTATAGGTTCATTTTTTTCTTTTTTGTGCATTTTTTGAGATGTTCATCACATAAATGAGATGCCTTACAAGACACCCACAACTTACCTGTTCTGGACATCTCAGTACCATCATCTTTTTACAAATATAAGTGTACCAAAAGAAGATCTTCACTTGAGAAAACAAAACCACAAGGAGACAGTACTGCTGGTTTTCATGAAGAAAAATTTCAAGTCCTTCTGACAGATACATTTGAAACCAGAAAACAACTATTCCTACCTTTGAGAACTACTTGCTCATTTAATAGGGAAGCAAGAGGGATAGAGACATGGTACAGGAGCACACTTTACTCCGAGACCAGCATCTGAGGCACTCATCTGTTGTGAGGATGAGGGGAGGCAATATTTAAAGTTAATGTAAAACATCGTGAGTCACAAGTTTACCTACAAATTAGAGACAGTTTTAAACTTTAGCAGTTGTTAAAAAAATACCTTCACATGCAGAAACAAATACAAACATGTGACAGTGTCCCCTATGTCAGATGTTTCTGTGGCACAGGATACTACACAACAAAAGTCCTAATTTAATTTGATAATGCAGTCAGAGAAGGAAGAAATACTAATAGTAGTCTTTAACAAAGCAAAAAAGTAAATGAGCACTTCTCAGCTACTGCCAATCCTCATTGTCTGATGAAAAAGGGAAGCACCCAGAAGACATTGTTGGATGTCAATGTAACTTTCTACTTCTACATTTAAATATATACTCCACAAGCCACCGAACGGTGTGTGGCGAAGGGTACAAGTCAGCTTCAAATGCTGGTTCTCTAAGTTTTCGCAATAGTGTTCCTAAAATCCTTCCAGGGATTCCCAGTTAAATTCCTGAAGCAACTCTGTAGCATTTAGTTTACATGTTGATTGAACCTGCCTGTAACAAATCTAGCAGCCTGCCTCTAAACTGCTTCAATGTCTTCCTTCAATCTGACCTGATATATATTCCAAACACTTGAGCAATACGCAAGAATAGATCGCATCAGCGTCCTATACATGGTCTCCTTTACATGCAACCTACCGAGCGAGGTGGCGCAGTGGTTAGACACTGGACTCGCATTCAGGAGGACGACGGTTCAATCCCGCGTCCGGCCATCCTGATTTAAGTTTTCCGTGATTTCCCTAAATCACTCCAGGCAAATGCCGGGATGGTTCCTCTGAAAGGGCACGGCCGACTTCCTTCCCCATCCTTCCCTAATCCGATGAGACCGATGACCACGCTGTCTGGTCTCCTTCCCCAAAACCAACCAACAAACCAACATGCAAGCTCACTTTCCTAAATTTCTCCCAATAAATCAAAGTCACCATTTGCCTTCCCTACCAAAGTTCCATTTCACACCACTTTGCAATGTTATGCCCACATATTTAACCAATTTGACTGTGTCAAGCAGGACGCTACTTTGTTCACATACTCACCATTGGCAGGTACATAACATCTACATCTACATCTACATCTATACTCTGCAAACCACTGTGAGGTGTGTGGCAGAGGATACATCCCATTGTATCAGCTACTTGGGTTTCTTTCTGTTCTATTCATGTACGGAGTGTGGGAAGAATGATAGACTGAATGCCTCTGTGTGTGCAGTAATTATCCTGATCTTATCCTCACAGTTCCTATGTGAGCAATATGTAGGGTGTTGTTGTATAATCCTAGAGTAATACACTTTCTTGGCATAGTTTATATCTATCTTCAAGAGTCTTCCAGTTCAGTTCTTTCAGTATCTCGGTGACTCTCTCCCACAGTTTAGACAAACCTGTGACTATTTGTGCTGCCCTTCTCTGTATACATTCAGTAACCCCTATTAGTCATATCTGGTATGAGTCCCATACACTTGAGCAATATTCCAGAACCAGTCACACAAGTGATGAGTGATTTGTAAGCAATCTCCTTTGTACACTGATTGCACTTTCACAGTATTCTACCAGTAAACCATAGTTTACCACCTGCTCTGCCCATGACTGAACCTATGTGATCATTCCATTTAATATCCCTACAAAGTGTTACACCCAGCTATTTGTACAAGTTGGCCAGTGCCAAGTTGCAATTCTCTGTGACATGTAGAACAGCCACCAGAGTGTATTGAGTTGTTTGTATTTAGCATTGTTGTCAGGGCTGAGGGGGTAGATAAAGAGGTGCAAAGAGCTGCTTTGAAGGGTACAGACATACTGCAAACTCATGGGAAATTGTGCAATCAGCACTTGACAGAGTTTTAAAGGGGCTTCACAGTGACTCTTCATTTGGCCGGATTGTCGAATCGTGTTAATATCCGTATTTGTGGGGCAATCGGATGTGACAGAGGCTCAGTGTTAGACTGCACAGGAATGTGAGGGCAGGCAAATGTGTCGTCAAGTTTCTGTTTGACCACGTCTGACCACCTCGAGGGAGGTTTACTGTATTATCCACCAAGTACATCCCACCCACATGTCTGCACCTGCCTTCCAGGAATAAGTGAGAGACTTTATGCAACCTTCTGCACCATTGTTTGAAGACTAGAAGCAAACGGACTAGGAAATTACTGTTGCATGAGTGTGTTGCCATTACCTGAGCAACACAAACAGCTGGTGTCACAAGGGACAAGCACAGACTGGTAGTGAATTGTGTAAGCTCGTGTTCTGTACTACTCGGATGACCATCACTGGGGAGAACGCCAGCTATTTGAGGAGAGGTCTCATCCTTCCAATGTTTCAGAGACACACAGTGGTGTTGTTCCTGTATTCACAGTGTGGGGAGCGATCAGGTATGACTTCAGGTCACAGCTGGTAGTGATTGAGGGAATTCTTATGGCACAATGGTACATCACAGATGTCCCTCATATGCTATGTGATCAAAAATATCCGGACAAATGGCTGAAAATTACTTACAAGTTCGTGGCGCCCTCCATCAGTAATGCTGGAATTCAATATGGTGCTGGCCCACCCTTAGCCTTGATGACAGCTTCCACTCTCACAGACATACATTCAGTCAGGTGCTGGAAGGTTTCTTGGGGAATGGCAGCCCATTCTTCACGGAGTGCCGCACTGAGGATAGACATCGACGTCAGTCGGTGAGGCCTGCCACAAAGTCGGCGTTCCAAAACATCCCAAAGGTGTTCCGTATGATTCATGTCAGGACTCTGTGCAGGTCAGTCCATTACAGGGATGTTCTTGTCCTGTAACCACTCCGCCACCAGCTGTGCATTATGAACAGGTGCTCGATCGTGTTGAAAGATGCAATCGCCATTCGTGAATTGCTCTTCAACAGTGGGGAACTAGAAGGTGCTTAAAACATCAATGCAAGCCTGTGCACTGACAGTGCCACACAAAACAACGAGGGGTGCAAGCCCCCTCCACAGAAAACACAACCACACTATAACACCACTGCCTCCGAATTTTACTGTTGGCACTACACACGCTGGCAGATGGCATTCACCAGGCATTCGCCATACTCACACCCTGCCATCAGATCGCCACATTGTGTACCAAGATTTGTCACTCCACACAACGTTTTTCCACTGTTCAATTGTCCAATGTTTATGCTCCTTACACCGAGCGAGGCACCGTTTGGCATTTACCGGCGTGATGTGTGGCTTATGAGCAGCCGCTCGACTGTGAAATCCAAGTTTTCTCACCTCCTGCCTAACTGTCATAGTACTTGCAGTGGACCCCGATGCAGTTTGGAATTCCTGTGTGATGGTGTGGACAGATGTCTGCCTATTACACATTACGACACTCTTCAACTGTCGGCAGCCTCTGTCGGCCAACAGACGAGGTCGGCCTGTACACTTTTGTGCTGTATGTGTCCCTTCACATTTCCACTTCACTATCGCATCAGAAACAGTGAACCTCGAGATGTTTAGGAGTGTAGAAATATCGCGTACAGACGTATGACACAAGTGACACTCAATCACCTGACCACTTTCGAAGTCTGTGAGTTCTGCAGAGCGCCCCATTCTGCTCTCTCATGATGTCTAATGGCTACTGAGGTCACTGATAAGGAGTACCTGGCAATAGCTGGCAGCACACTGCAACTAATATGAAAAGTGTATGTTTTTGGGGGTGTCCGGATACTTTTGATCACATAGTGTATTCACGTGTTATCTCTCATGTGACAATATTGTGGTGCCATTTTTCAATGGACACTGCTTTTCTACACAAGTCATGTGTCTCTACAAACTGTCTTCACGACGTTGAGGCACTTCTGTAGGCAACCAGGTCCCAGACCAGTCCCCGCTAGCATATGTACGGAATCAGCCCGGACGTCAGTTACATGCCAGTGGACGTATCTGGGGCATCGAGTGCGTGTTACGGCAGCTGTGGGCAAGCTTGCCTCAGGAGAGAACGCAACAGCTTTATGACACCCTTCCCAACTGAACCAATATGTGCATCCCGGCCACATTTGCTGCAGCAGCTTACCGATAAGTCAGTTTACACTGCCAAGCTCTTTATCAATTTGACTCAAAATTGCAATCATTGAAACCGTGTCATATATCGTTTCAAGCTATGAAGTTACATTTTGTCTCCTCCTCCCCTTCCTTTTGCTTCATTTATTTGTCAAGCTTTTATTCCAGTGGAAGCATCAGAACGAAGCACAGCATTACGTTCTCCCCTCTCCACCTGCGCCTTCTTTCAAACACCCCCATCCATATCTCTATCCTCCCTCAGAGATTCTGCAGTCAATTGATACATTCCTAGAAAGACACTGGCACAATAATAGTACCTGCCATGGTGAGACGTAAACCTGGAAGTTCTCCTTTCATGGGCAATGTTCACACTGATTGAGCTACCCAGGCATGAATTGTGTCCTGTCCTCACAGCTTCCATTCTGCCAACCCCTCTCCAAATTTTAAAGAAAGGTTCAAAACAACACACACCCCACAGCAGAGTAGAAGATTTATTCTCGAAGTGTTAGTGCTATGTTGTCAGGCTGCATCTACATCTATACTGCACAAGCCATTTGATGGTGTGTGGTGGAAGATACTTCAGGCGCCTCTAACTGATCCCCCTTCCCCGTTTTATTCACCAATGACACGTGAGAAGAGTGGTTGTTAGTAAACATCCATATTATCTCTAATTTATTGAATTTTCTCATTGTAGTGCAGTACATATGTTGAAGAAAGCATTACGTTGTCTGACTCTTCCACTGAAAAAAATCTCTTGCAATTTCATTAGTAAACATCTCCACTATGCACAACACCTCTCTTGCAGCATCTAGTACTGGCCTTTCTTTTTTTTTTTTTTAAGACTCTCCGTAATGCTCTTGCACTGACTAAATGATTCTGTGACAAACTGCACTGCTTTTCATTGAATCTTCTCTGTCTACTCCATTAATTCAATATGGTAAAGGTCCCAGATAGGTCAGCAATAATTAGGAATCAGTTTAACAAGTGTTTTATGAGTCACTTCTTTCATGGATGATTTCATTAAGATTCTCCCATTGCACCTCAACTTGGGATCTACTTTTCCTACAGTTTGTTTTATGTGGTCATACCCATTGATGTTGCCCTGCATGCTTAATCCTAGTAGCTGTTTTACAGTACATATAGTTTCCAGCAATTTGTCACTTATGCTGTAACTGTAAAATAATGGATTTTTTGTCTATTTATGTGCAATACATTATATTTATCTACATTCAGGGTTAACAGCCAGTCCCTGCACTGTTCATCAATCCTATGCAGGTCTTCTTTCAAGTAACTACAGTCTTCTGGCACTGCTACCTTCCTGTAGATCACATCATGATCTGCAAACAGCCTTATGGAGAGAAGTTTCAGCCTTATGGAGCTTCTGACATTTTCTGCTAGATGATTAATTTATATTGTAAACTGTAACAGTCTTATCACACTTCCTCTGGTACACGTGAAATTACATTTACATCTGTCAATTTCGTTATGTGAAGAGCAACATGTTGAGTTCTGTCTGCAAGGAAGTCTTGAAACCTGTCACAAATCTGGTCCAATGCTCAGCAAGCTCATTTTTTCACTAAACAGCATTTAACTGTGTTAAATGCCTCCATGAAGTCAGGGAAGATGGCATCAATCTGACCACTGATGTCTACAGTGCTGTGAATCTCATGGAGGAACAGAACGTGTGACGAAGCAAGCTGGGATAATTTTACTTCCCTTCTTGTTTTGCCATCTGCCTTCTTAAAATTTGTTTTTTCATTTTTAACTAATTACCATTATCATACGTAAATATAATCTGCATTTTCATGAAAGAGAAAGATTGGCCCTCAGTTTTAAATAATATAAAACCAGATCTATTTTTGTGCTTACTTTTATGTATATAATTGATTTATAATTGATTTTCTAATTTATTTTGACTATTCCTAGTTAGTATCTTATGTTATAGGGTGAAATCAGTAATTGTTTCGTAACTTAAATTCTATTGTTGACATACAAACAAATATAAATACTGTAATAATTGTGAACATTTGGAAGACAAAATACTAGTAATCTTAAAGTATCTATTTATCTCTATTCAAAAACATGTTAGCAAACCCAGCCCTGAATTAATTCCAAAGTAATTAACAGTTTTGTCAAAAGTATTGTTTATGTAACCATATATGTTAATTGTATGAATATAATAGAGGGAAACATTCCACGTGGGAAAAATATATCTAAAAACAAAGATGATGTGACTTACCAAAAGAAAGCGCTGGCAGGTTGATAGAAGGTGTCAGAGGTAAAACAGAGGGATCTAATGGCTATTTACAATTTGTACAGAAACCAGATGGCAGTTCGAAGGGTCGAGGGGCATGAAAGGCAAGCATTGGTTGAGAAGGGAGTGAGACAGGGCTGTAGCCTATCCCCGATGTTATTCAATCTGTATATTGAGTAAGCAGCAAAGCAAACAAAAGAAAAATGTGGAGAAGAAATTAAAATCCATGAAGAAGAAATAAAAACTTTGAGGTTTGCCAGCGACATTGTAATTCTGTCAGAGACAGTAAAGGACCTGGAAGAGCAGTTGAACGGAATGTACAGTCTCTTGAAAGGAGGATATAAGATGAACATCAGCAAAAGCAAAACGAGGATAATGGAATGTAGTCGGAATTACATCAGGTGACGCTGAGGGAGTTAGAGTAGGAAGTCAGACACTTAAAGTAGTTAATGAGTTTTGCTATCTGGGGAGAAAAATAAAGACGATAGTCGAAGTGGAGGGGATATAAAATGTAGTCTGGCTATGGCAAGGAAAACGTTTCTGAAGAAGAGAAATTTGAGATCGCGTAGAGATTTTAGTGTCAGGAAGTCCTTTCTGAAGTATTTGTATGGGGTGTTGCCATGTATGGAAGTGAAACACAGACGATAAATAGTTTAGACAAGAAGAGAATAGAAGCTTTCCAAATATGGTGCTGCATAAGAGTGCTAAAGATAAAATGGGTAGATCACGTAATTCATAAGGAGGTACTGAACAGAATTGAGCAGATGTGGAATTTGCGGCAGGACTAGGGGAAGGGATCAATTGGTAGAACATGTTCTGAAGCATCAAAAGATCATCAGTTTAATACTGGAGGGAAGCGTGGGAGGGGGAGGGGGGGGCAAAAATCGTAGAGGGAGACCAAGAGATGAAGAGATGAATACAGTAAGCAGATTCAGAGGGATGTAGGTTGCAGTAGTTACTCGGAGATGAAGAGACTTGCACAGGATAGAGTAGCATGGAGAGCTGCATCAAACCAGTCGTTGGACTGAAGACCACAACAACAACATCAACTTGGTCAGAGCTGAGAGAAAGACACCCCAATTCCCTTAGCCATGGATTAACATATTAATCTGCCAGCGCTTTCTTTTCACATATGTTAATTTCATCATTTAAACAAATAATTTGGTTTAATCCTAGTAGTAGAAGAAACTGTTAAAAAGACACAATTTTTCAATGTATTCAGTTACTTTAATGAGTTAAGTTTTAATTGTAATTTCTGTAAATTAAACTTTGAACAATGTGTAGTTTCAGCACCTATTATTGTGATGATGTATAAGGGCCCAGTTTTTGGTCACGAGACAGTCAGTCCACGGCCGAGTTTCACATGAAGAACCTGTGTTGGTTACAATAACAACAATGCTTTAACTTAACTGTGGAATAAGTGTTAAACAATTAGGCCATGTGTAAAAACAATCACAGTGTCTGCTCAATACGTACCTTTATATTCTTCGAGAACTGTGAACTGTGTGGTTAGGCTTTTACTGCTCGTAGATGCTCAACAGTAAACTATTGTAGCAGTATGTGGAGGTTTGGCTGCAAACTAGTAATGAGGCTCATTGAAGGTTAAAAACAGTGCACTGGCCATATAAATGTGTAATATTGGGGGTTGTGGCAGCAAAGTAAAAGACTGTGAAACGTAACTGTGCACCTGTCAGCTACATTATTTACCATACTCAGTGTCCAAATTACAAACCCCATTTTTCAGCCAGTGTAGCAATGCAGCACGCTGACACAACAAACAAAGAAATAAAGCAGGTGGAACCGCTACAAGTGAGCTGAGTTTCACAAGATCCCCGTTTTGTGGAATCCGTGTTGATTTTCTTAGAGGACATTATCATTCTCCAAAAACATCATAATACATAAGCATAAAACTTGTTGCACAGGTCCACAACACATTGACATCAGCTATTTCTGTGCATCTGTCCTACAACCTTTCTCAAAAACTGGAGTAACCTGCGTTCTCTCTCTCTCTCTCTCTCTCTCTCTCTCTCTCTCTCTCTCTCTCTCTCTCTCTCTCTCTCTTTTTTTTTTCCTCTCTCTCTCTCCCAGTAACAAGGTATCCTTTGTTGCTCCAGTGACCTATCATGAACTGCTGCTAGAAAGGGAGAAAAATCTCTCACATAATCTCTGTAGGTATCTCAGTTGGTTCTCATGCCTATCCACTACTAAGCAACTGTAGTTACTTTTCTGTTGCATGATCATTTATCTTAATTTCTGCCATTTTGGCATTCATATAATGATTGAAAGAATGGATGGTATAAAGATCTTCCACAGTGAATCACTTCTGGGGAACCCAGTTCAGTATTTCAGCCTCCACTCTGTCATCTTCCATTTCTGTGCCAGTGTGGTCACTGAGCGACAGAAGAGATGATTTTGATCCACTTACTGATTTTACGTCAGACCAAAACTTTCTAAGACTTATAGTCAGATTAGTTCACAAAAATATACTTTCATAGCCAATTGAACACTTCTCTCATTGCTCTCCTTTTGCTCATTTTCACTTCATTCAGCTTTTGTTCTCTTAAATCTGAGATGCAGCTCCCCATTCCTTAAGACCTTGCTCAGAACATACTTGTCTAAGGCATATTGAACAATGCTTTTGAATTT